>NC_143040.1:57151749-57224249 GCF_057628025.1 Oncorhynchus mykiss
TGTGTGTGTGTGTGTGTGTGTGTGTGTGTGTGTGTGTGTGTGTGTGTGTGTGTGTGTGTGTGTGTGAGAGAGAGAGAGAGAGATAGTGTATTTCAAGTTTTAGGGTATATGTGATACAAACTACACTGAGTATACAAAACATTAAGCTCTTTCCATGACATAGACTTACCAGGTGAATCCAGGTGAAAGCTATGGTCCCTTATTGATGTCACTTTTTAAATGCACTTCAATCAGTGTAGATGAAGGGGAGGAGACAGGTCAAGAAGGATTTTTTGTGATATCCCTGACACGTTTTAAAATGTTTGTACTGTATACATGTGTTCTATTACATGACAAATATATTCTACCTACCTACCTACCACCTACCTACCTACCTATCTACCTACCTACCTACCTACCTACCTACCTACCTACCTACCTACCTACCTACCTACCTACCTACCTATATATTTATCTCTCTAACCCACACACCTCTGAGACTATTGAAGACAGTTGAGTGCATCTCTCCCTAAAGTGATTGATTACTAATTGGTACATTTGGTATACTGGTAGATAGTGTATGCATTGCCCTGTCGATTTTAACAGATCACAACCCCCTCCTCGTCTCATCCACTTTGCCCTCCTTCAAACCTGCGACCGCTGACAGACTTCCAGGTGTGCCCTCACCCAGGAGACAGGCCCAGTGTCACCGGCACAGAATGACTTGTCAGAGAGTACGTGTAGACTCCTGATAACGTTTGGTGATATTTGCTGGCTGACTTTCCTGTCCTCTCGATTCCCAGGACTGTCTTCACACTGACTGTATAAGTGACCTGGTGTCTGTGGGAGACACACTGGAAGGAGATCAGAATATGAAATTATCATATTATTAAAGTTGTACCTTTGACATTGTCCTCTGGCAGCACTTCTGGGGCAGCTAGTTGTTCTATCATAGATTGAAATGCATTGAGCTACCATTTACAGTAGTTAAACACCTGAAACTATCCCCAGAAATCAGGTGGGAAAGACATTGGCTCACCTGTGTTCAAATACATTGGCCATGTCTTCACTACTGTTTAACATGATCAAAAAACAAGTGCATTCAGTTTACAATATATGCACATGTCTTATCTAGCTATTGGTGTAGCAAACAACATGGTGCATCCAGCTCCCATGCTTTCTCAACTAAGACAAAATATAGGTCCAATCAGTCATGCATTCATGGATTTTAACTTAAAAGGCAATACTGACTTTTAATGCAACAGAAGACACATTACTACATACACAGGTGTAATTTCAATGGGTGCAATAACTGGGCTATGTACAATATTTTATTTTGTTTTTTGTTTATATACAGTATATCATTGTTTTATATGTATATTCTATGTTCTGTCCAATAGAAATGTGTTTCTATTGGCAATGTTTTGACCTCTGTGTTGAACCATGTCTCTATGTCCTGATGTCTCTATGTCCTGATGTCTCTGTCCTGATGTCTCTGTCCTGACGTCTCTCTGTCCTGATGTCTCTGTCCTGATGTCTCTCTGTCCTGATGTCTCTCTGTCCTGATGTCTCTGTCCTGATGTCTCTCTGTCCTGATGTCTCTGTCCTGATGTCTCTATGTCCTGATGTCTCTGTCCTGATGTCTCTATTTCCTGATGTCTCTATGTCCTGATGTCTCTGTCCCGATGTCTCTATGTCCTGATGTCTCTGTCCTGATGTCTCTGTCCTGATGTCTCTATGTCCTGATGTCTCTATGTCCTGATGTATCTGTCCTGATGTCTCTGTCCTGATGTCTCTGTCCTGATGTCTCTATGTCCTGATGTCTCTATGTCCTGATGTCTCTGTCCTGATGTCGCTGTCCTGATGTCTCTCTGTCCTGATGTCTCTGTCCTGATGTCTCTGTCCTGATGTCTCTCTGTCCTGATGTCTCTCTGTCCTGATGTCTCTGTCCTGATGTCTCTCTGTCCTGATGTCTCTATGTCCTGATGTCTCTGTCCTGATGTCTCTATGTCCTGATGTCTCTATGTCCTGATGTCTCTGTCCTGATGTCTCTGTCCTGATGTCTCTCTGTCCTGATGTCTCTGTCCTGATGTCTCTCTGTCCTGATGTCTCTGTCCTGATGTCTCTGTCCTGATGTCTCTCTGTCCTGATGTCTCTGTCCTGATGTCTCTGTCCTGATGTCTCTCTGTCCTGATGTCTCTGTCCTGATGTCTCTGTCCTGATGTCTCTCTGTCCTGATGTCTCTCTGTCCTGATGTCTCTGTCCTGATGTCTCTCTGTCCTGATGTCTCTATGTCCTGATGTCTCTGTCCTGATGTCTCTATGTCCTGATGTCTCTATGTCCTGATGTCTCTGTCCTGATGTCTCTGTCCTGATGTCTCTCTGTCCTGATGTCTCTGTCCTGATGTCTCTCTGTCCTGATGTCTCTGTCCTGATGTCTCTGTCCTGATGTCTCTCTGTCCTGATGTCTCTGTCCTGATGTCTTTGTCCTGATGTCTCTATGTCCTGATGTCTCTATGTCCTGATGTCTCTGTCCTGATGTCTCCCTGTCCTGATGTCTCTGTCCTGATGTCTCTCTGTCCTGATGTCTCTGTCCTGATGTCTCTGTCCTGATGTCTCTCTGTCCTGATGTCTCTGTCCTGATGTCTTTGTCCTGATGTCTCTATGTCCTGATGTCTCTATGTCCTGATGTCTCTGTCCTGATGTCTCTCTGTCCTGATGTCTATGTCCTGATGTCTCTGTCCTGATGTCTCTATGTCCTGATGTCCCTGTCCTGATGTCTCTATGTCCTGATGTCTCTGTCCTGATGTCTCTATGTCCTGATGTCTCTGTCCTGATGTCTCTGTCCTGATGTCTCTCTGTCCTGATGTCTATGTCCTGATGGCTCTATGTCCTGATGTCTCTGTCCCGATGTCTCTGTCCTGATGTCTCTATGTCCTCATGTCTCTATTTCCTGATGTCTCTGTCCTGATGTCTCTGTCCTGATGTCTCTCTGTCCTGATGTCTCTGTCCTGATGTCTCTGTCCTGATGTCTCTATGTCCTGATGTCTCTGTCCTGATGTCTCTATGTCCTGATGTCTCTGTCCTGATGTCTCTGTCCTGATGTCTCTATGTCCTGATGTCTCTCTGTCCTGATGTCTCTGTCCTGATGTCTCTGTCCTGATGTCTCTATGTCCTGATGTCTCTATGTCCTGATGTCTCTGTCCTGATGTCTCTGTCCTGATGTCTCTATGTCCTGATGTCTTTGTCCTGATGTCTCTGTCCTGATGTCTCTATATCCTGATGTCTCTGTCCTGATGTCTCTATGTCCTGATGTCTCTGTCCTGATGTCTCTGTCCTGATGTCTCTCTGTCCTGATGTCTCTGTCCTGATGTCTCTGTCCTGATGTCTCTGTCCTGATGTCTATGTCCTGATGTCTGTTGTTTTTTACTGTATGATGTATTCATATTTTTCTGTTTTTTGTATAATGTCTTCATGTCTAGATGTTCACCTACTCTACCATTCAAAATTTAGGCTCACTTAGAATTTTCCTTGTTTTTTAAAGAAAAGCACATTTTTTGTCTGTTAAAATAACATCAAATTGATCAGAAACACAGTGTCGAAATGGTTAAGTTTGTAAATGACTATTTTAGTTGGAAACGGCAGATTTTTTAAATGGAATATCTACATAGGTGTACAGAGGCCAATTATCAGCGACCATCACTCCTTAGTTCCAATGGCACATTGTGTTAGCTAATTCAAGTTTATCATCTTAAAAGGCTAATTGATCATTACTGGCAGCTTCATTAAATAGTACCCGCAAAATACCAATCTCAACGTCAACAGTGAAGAGGCGACTCCAGGATGCTGGCCTTTTAGGCAGAGTTGCAAAGGAAAAGCCATATCTCAGACTGGCCAATAAAAATAAAAGATTCAGATGGGCAAAAGAACACAGACACAGGACAGCGTCGCCTCTTCATTGTTGATGTTGAGACTGTTGTTTTGCGGGTACTGTTTAATGAAGCTGCCAGTTGAAGACTTGTGAGCTGTCTGTTTCTCAAACTAGACACACTAATGTACTTGTCCTCTTGCTCAGTTGAGCACCGGGGCCTCCCACCACTCCTCATTCTATTCTGGTTAGAGCCAGTTTTAGCTGTTCTGTGAAGGGAGTAGTACACAGCGTTTATTGGCAATTTCTTGCATGAAATAGCCTTCATTTCTCAGAACAAGAACAGACTGATGAGTTTCAGGAGAAAGTCCTTTGTTGATTATTAAGGGGTTTTCTAATAATCATTTATCATTTTAAAATGCTAAACTTGGATTAGCTAACACAACGTGCCATTGAAACACAGGCGTGATGGTTGCTGATAATGGGCCTCTGGACGCCTATGTAGATATTCCATTAAAAACCAGCCATTTCAAGCTACAATAGACCTTTACAACATTAACAATGTCTACACTGTATTTCTGATCAATTTGATGTTATTTTAACGGACAAAACAAGGACATTTCCAAGTACCCCAATCTTTTGAACGGTAGTGTATGTCTAGATGTACATCAAGTCTTCATGTCTAAATGTTCACCTATTTCAAGATGCATATATGTCTTCATGTCTAGATGTATGTAATGTCTTCATGTCTAGATGTATATAATGTCTCTATGTCAGATGTATATAATGTCTCCATGTCAAGATGTACAGCATATAATGTCTTCATCTCTAGATGTACAGTATATAATGTCTTCATCTCTAGATGTAAATAATGTCTTCGTGTCAAGATGTATATAATGTCTTCATCTCTAGATGTATATAATGTCTTCATCTCTAGATGTATATAATGTCTTCATGTCAGATGTATATAATGTATCTATGTCTAGATGTACATAATGTCTTCATGTCAAGATGTATATAATGTCTTCATCTCTAGATGTAAATAATGTCTTCATGTCCAGATGTATATAATGTCTTCATGTCTAGATGTATATAATGTCTTCATGTCAAGATGTATATAATGTCTTCATCTCTAGATGTAAATAATGTCTTCATGTCCAGATGTATATAATGTCTTCATGTCTAGATGTATATAATGTCTCCATGTCTAGATGTATATAATGTCTTCATGTCTAGATGTATATAATGTCTTCATCTCTAGATGTATATAATGTCTTCATGTCTACATGTAAATAATGTCTTCATGTCAAGATGTATATAATGTCTTCATCTCTAGATGTACAGTATATAATGTCTTCATCTCTAGATGTAAATAATGTCTTCGTGTCAAGATGTATATAATGTCTTCATCTCTAGATGTATATAATGTCTCTATGTCAGATGTATATAATGTATCCATGTCTAGATGTGTATAATATCTTCATGTCTAGATGTATATAATGTCTTGATCTCTAGATGAATATAATGTCTTCATGTCTAGATGTAAATAATGTCTTCATGTCAAGATGTATATAATGTCTTCATGTCTAGATGTGTATAATATCTCCATGTCTAGGTGTGTATAATATCTCCATGTCTAGATGAATATAATGTCTTCATGTCTAGATGTATATAATGTCTTCATGTCTAGATGTGTATAATATCTCCATGTCTAGATGTATATAATGTCTTCATGTCTAGATGTAAATAATGTCTTCATGTCTAGATGTATATGTCTTCATGTCTAGATGTATATAATGTCTTCATGTCTAGATGTGTATAATATCTTCGTGTCAAGATGTATATAATGTCTTCATGTCTAGATGTGTGTAATATCTCCATGTCTAGATGAATATAATGTATCCATGTCTAGATGTGTATAATATCTCCATGTCTAGATGTGTATAATGTATCCATGTCTAGATGTGTATAATATCTCCATGTCTAGATGTGTATAATATCTTCATGTCTAGATGTGTATAATGTCTCCATGTCTAGATGTGTATAATATCTCCATGTCTAGATGAATATAATGTATCCATGTCTAGATGTGTATAATATCTCCATGTCTAGATGTGTATAATGTCTCCATGTCTAAATGTTCACCTATTTCAAGATGCATATATGTCTTCATGTCTAGATGTAAATAATGTCTTCATGTCAAGATGTATATAATGTCTTCATGTCTAGATGTGTATAATATCTCCATGTCTAGATGAATATAATGTCTTCATGTCTAAATGTGTATAATGTCTTCATGTCTAGATGTGTATAATATCTCCATGTCTAGATGTGTATAATATCTCCATGTCTAGATGTGTATAATATCTCCATGTCTAGATGTGTATAATATCTCCATGTCTAGATGTGTATAATATCTTCATGTCTAGGTGAATATAATGTATCCATGTCTAGATGTGTATAATATCTCCATGTCTAGATGTGTATAATGTATCCATGTCTAGATGTGTATAATATCTCCATGTCTAGATGTGTATAATATCTTCATGTCTAGATGAATATAATGTATCCATGTCTAGATGTGTATAATATCTCCATGTCTAGATGTGTATAATATCTCCATGTCTAGATGTGTATAATATATCCATGTCTAGATGTGTATAATATCTCCATGTCTAGATGTGTATAATATCTCCATGTCTAGATGTGTATAATATCTCCATGTCTAGATGTGTATAATATCTCCATGTCTAGATGTGTATAATATCTTCATGTCTAGATGAATATAATGTATCCATGTCTAGATGTGTATAATATCTCCATGTCTAGATGTGTATAATATCTCCATGTCTAGATGAATATAATGTATCCATGTCTAGATGTGTATAATATCTCCATGTCTAGATGTGTATAATATCTCCATGTCTAGATGAATATAATGTATCCATGTCTAGATGTGTATAATATCTCCATGTCTAGATGTGTATAATATCTCCATGTCTAGATGTGTATAATATCTCCATGTCTAGATGTGTATAATGTATCCATGTCTAGATGTGTATAATATCTCCATGTCTAGATGTGTATAATATCTTCATGTCTAGATGAATATAATGTATCCATGTCTAGATGTGTATAATATCTCCATGTCTAGATGTGTATAATATCTCCATGTCTAGATGTGTATAATATCTTCATGTCTAGATGAATATAATGTATCCATGTCTAGATGTAAATAATGTCTTCATGTCAAGATGTATATAATGTCTTCATGTCTAGATGTGTATAATATCTCCATGTCTAGATTAATATAATGTATCCATGTCTAGATGTGTATAATGTCTTCATGTCTAGATGTGTATAATGTCTTCATGTCTAGATGTGTATAATGTCTTCATGTCTAGATGTGTATAATATCTCCATGTCTAGATTAATATAATGTATCCATGTCTAGATGTAAATAATGTCTTCATGTCAAGATGTATATAATATCTCCATGTCTAGATGTGTATAATGTCTCCATGTCTAAATGTGTATAATATCTCCATGTCTAGGTGTGTATAATATCTCCATGTCTAGATGAATATAATGTCTTCATGTCTAGATGTATATAATGTCTTCATGTCTAGATGTGTGTAATATCTCCATGTCTAGATGAATATAATGTATCCATGTCTAGATGTGTATAATATCTCCATGTCTAGATGTGTATAATATCTCCATGTCTAGATGTGTATAATGTATCCATGTCTAGATGTGTATAATATCTCCATGTCTAGATGTGTATAATATCTCCATGTCTAGATGTGTATAATGTATCCATGTCTAGATGTGTATAATATCTCCATGTCTAGATGTGTATAATATCTACATGTCTAGATGAATATAATGTATCCATGTCTAGATGTGTATAATATCTCCATGTCTAGATGTGTATAATATCTCCATGTCTAGATGTGTATAATATCTCCATGTCTAGATGTGTATAATATCTCCATGTCTAGATGTGTATAATATCTCCATGTCTAGATGTGTATAATGTCTCCATGTCTAAATGTGTATAGTGTTTCCTTGTATTCCAGTGCTGTGTGGTTGTGTCTTGGCTATAGTTCTGTTGTAATGGCTTGTCTTCCAGTGCTGTGTGGTTGTGTCTTGGCTATAGTTCTGTTGTAATGGCTTGTCTTCCAGTGCTGTGTGGTTGTGTCTTGGCTATAGTTCTGTTGTAATGGCTTGTCTTCCAGTGCTGTGTGGTTGTGTCTTGGCTATAGTTCTGTTGTAATGGCTTGTCTTCCAGTGCTGTGTGGTTGTGTCTTGGCTATAGTTCTGTTGTAATGGCTTGTCTTCCAGTGCTGTGTGGTTGTGTCTTGGCTATAGTTCTGTTGTAATGGCTTGTCTTCCAGTGCTGTGTGGTTGTGTCTTGGCTATAGTTCTGTTGTAATGGCTTGTCTTCCAGTGCTGTGTGGTTGTGTCTTGGCTATAGTTCTGTTGTAATGGCTTGTCTTCCAGTGCTGTGTGGTTGTGTCTTGGCTATAGTTCTGTTGTAATGGCTTGTCTTTCAGTGCTGTGTGGTTGTGTCTTGGCTATAGTTCTGTTGTAATGGCTTGTCTTCCAGTGCTGTGTGGTTGTGTCTTGGCTATAGTTCTGTTGTAATGGCTTGTATTCCAGTGCTGTGTGGTTGTGTCTTGGCTATAGTTCTGTTGTAATGGCTTGTCTTCCAGTGCTGTGTGGTTGTGTCTTGGCTATAGTTCTGTTGTAATGGCTTGTCTTCCAGTGCTGTGTGGTTGTGTCTTGGCTATAGTTCTGTTGTAATGACTTGTCTTCTAGTGCTGTCTCTCTCTCCTGGGTGTTCATACTGCTTCTCTGTTCTGATGGACTGGATGGACACAGGGGAGTCGCCTTTCCTTTCACAGCCACACTGTGCAATTTAAACCTGCCTCGGGCATGTAGATATTATTCCCCAGTGATACGGACCAAAATGGATGAAAATTGTTTTAGAGGGATTATTATTAACATTCTCCTTTGGATGCCCTTTTGTCATATCACCACAAATACTCTTCACTATTATTTTGTATTTTTTTCCATTTTTTATACATATATGCATACTTTCCTGTTGTGGTGGGGGTTGAGGTATGGTTGTGTCTGCATGAGCAAATATGAATTATTATACTGATCATTAGTAACTGTGCTATCACTTTTATTTAACTTTCTAAGTTAATGTTAAATCATCATGCCAGTTTGGTCTACAAATGCCCTGAGTTATATATTATGTAGCAGTCATGAACATTTAATCGTTTAGGTCATTTTTTCCTCCCTACTGTTAGTTAATCTCTGCATATAGCAACACATCATCCTCATGTCAGAACATGGAATGAGATTCCCTCCATACTGCTCTATTTCACACCTCTGGATAGATTCAGAGACGTCTTTGCTCAAGGCCTGCTTGGGAAAGGTTAATATCACCCTTGTTCCTGTGGCAGGGAAATCCGCTATTTACATGGGAAGTAATAGAATTGACATTTTCCAGTTCATTATGCATCCCCTGACCTTCAGGATGTATGACTGAGATCGCTGTGCTGCGTGTGTACTCACACCTCCCTCTAATGGGAAATGTTTGACCTTGTCAGAGATGCAGGGTGGTCAGGAAGGAAGGAGGGTGAACCTCCCTCTAGAGAGACCAAGCACAGAGGATGTAGTGAATGAGAAGATAACACATCAATAACACCTACAACACCCTGTTTAAGAGACGTCACATGGCAAAGACTATGTCATTCATGTGGTTAAGTGAGTTTGATGGCAAAGTATAATGCTGTCAAACCACACTTTGGACATTTGTAGCTTTCTAATAAGTAAACTATTTGATTTGTTTGAGTATTGATAAGGATTGTTGTAATTCTCTGGTGTTGAAGTGTTTGTGTGTTTGTGTACAGACAGACCCAGGAAGATTATAACAGTTGGACCAGTAGTATCTTCATAAATTAAATTGAACAAAGTCTTTAACTGAGTTTTCCTATTGTATTTGGTTGTATGTAAGGCTCTCACTTATGGATTCAGTGTCAAATCCATCTCTCTCTGTCTCCAAACTTAATGAAAAAGAATCATATTGGAGTCTTTCATGGATTAGGGAATTTTGAATGTGACTTGTAATCTCTCCCATTTGTCTGGAAAAACAATGACATCCACTGGCCGCTCTGTAGAGATAATCTCATTACTTGGTCGTCTTTTGTTTTCAGCTCCCTGCCTTTTATTCTTTATTAAAACATTTTGGTCCATTAAACATGCTAATTTGTAACTGTGCGTAATTGGGGTCCTGCTTTTAAAAAACCTTTCCCCATTTGTCAGAAGATTATGAATTGTATTAATCCTGTGGATTATAGCTTGGTAGAGTTCAGTTCAATGAAATGGACTTGGTTCCCTTTATTTCTAAGGCTATTCAAGATTAGTCATGTAAAAAGAGCATTTATCATACCCAAAAGCCTTTGTCATACTAAACGATATGGTGTAACATTTAAACTTAATTTCCACTTTGGTTAAAATATTTGAGTTCAGTTATGGTTTAGGTGATTTGCAAACCGATCAGCTTTCAGAGGGATCACATCAATACTATATGTGATGTTTGTCCAAAACGTCTATACATGTGTGAGACTAGGTAGACTAGAAGATGTGGTTTTATCAATAGCTAGTCCAGAATGGAGTGACAAGGTCCTATGGATGTATGACCTGGTTGAAAAACAGGTATAACACGAAGGTCATCATTGGGTACTTTAATGGGACTTAGAGGTTAGGAGATCAGAGATAAGTGTGACTGTGAGATGATAGCTCATTCTCAAAAGAAAATAGATGAAAAAACTGTTTCTGGTGAGGACTTTGACTTGCCTAGTTAAATAAAGGTTAAATAAAAGGTTAAATTAAATAAAATAAAAGGATGTCAAAGCGTCTGTCAGGGTGCGTTGTTCAGATGTCTGTCTCCTTGACAGGGTGCGTTGTTCAGATGTCTGTCTCCTTGACAGGGTGCGTTGTTCCGATGTCTGTCTCCTTGACAGGGTGCGTTGTTCAGATGTCTGTCTCCTTAACAAATTATCATATGGATCAGGGAAATCTCTGTTCAGATATTGAGTAACTTTTGATTTGGTGTCAAAACATATTGTGGAGGTCTGCCTCTCTTCGTGGTTGTCACTAGAGGCGGGGAGCGAGCAATTTCCCTATTCCAGACTGCTTTCATATCTTAGGAGACATAAGTGCCAGTGTGGTACAAAGAGGCTCCTTTTTAATTGTTTGGACAGATCACTCAGGGGAGAAGTCTTTGATTATGTTTGTTGGCAGAATAGGCACAGGCTTGTTGAGTGACTCTAGTGTCTGCATGTCTGCCTGCTCCTCTGCTATCATTGATTGTGATAGATTGATTATTTCAGTCCTCCTCACCATGGCTAAAGTGCAGCCATAGCCCGAAGCCCTGACACACTGGTGTTGAGGGTCCTTCTCTTAGAATCTTTTACAGTGTGGACATTTAAATATCATGTTCTAAGCATGAACCAACTGAACTTATTTAGCCTATACTCAACATCCATGTACCTAATTATCAATCTCATTTTAGATTAAATGACTGACAGTAAACTGATTATATGAGCAAAGGTATGAGAGCTAAAGACAAAGACTTGTGAGCAAACTGTGGTGTGTATGTTCTCACCTGTTGAGAGAGCAGAATGGTTTAGATCATTAGTATTCTACAGCTGAGTCTGAGTCTTGTTTCTTTGCTCTCTCGTCTCAGCAGCACTGGGGAATGATTAGGGTGACGGGCGATAGGCGATGACACAAGAAAGCAACAACCCTGCCTCCCTCCTCCACCCCCCACCCCTCCTTCCCTTCAACACAACAGCCCTCAAATTACCCACTTTGCTCTCAATATTATCAGACCAATCGACCCTGTCGTAATTACAGTATCTGTGTCGCCTACCCTCCATTAGCCTAACAAAAGTCTCAGAATCAGCCTACTTTCTGCAAATAACGTGGAGCACACTTGACTTTTATGGAGAGATAGTCGCTCACATCTGATGCCATTAGCAAACCAAAAGCCTGGCTCATGCCTTTGATGCTACCCTCGTATAAAAAAGGGTTGCAAAAGGGTTCTTCGGCTGTCCCCACAGGATAACCCTATATGGTTCAATATAGAACCCTTATAGAACCAGCTGTCAGAGCAGCTCACAGATCACTGCAACTGTACATAGCCCATCTGTAAATAGCCCATCCAACTACCTCATCCCCTTACTGTTATTTATTTTTTTGCTCCTTTGCACCCCAGTATCTCTACTTGCACATTCATCTTCTGCACATCTATCACTCCAGTGTTCAATTGCTATATTGTAATTATTTCGCCACTATGGCCTATTTATTGCCTTACCTCCCTTACCTCATCTGCACACACTGTATATATACTTTGTTTCTATTGTGTTATTGACTGTATGTTTGTTTATTCCATGAGTAACTCTGTGTTGTTGTTTGTATCGCACTGCTATGCTTTATCTTGGCCAGGTCGCAGTTGTAAATGAGAACTTGTTCTCAACTAGCCTACCTGGTTAAATAAAGGTGGAATAAATAAACATTTAAAAATTATGGGTTTCATGTAGAACCCTCTGTGGAAAGGGTCCTACCTGGAACCAAAAAGGGTTCTTCAAAGGGTTCTCCCATGGGGACAGCCGAATAACCATTTCAGGTTCTAGGTAGCACCATTTTTTCTAAGAGTGTACAGTGAGAGAGGTAGACAATGTAATTCAAACTCTTCTCTGGCTGTGCTGCTGTGTACACACAGAGACATCAGTATAGTAGTATTTTCTCTCCATGCTCTTTCATTCCTTTGACAGCAACACAAATACAAATCATATCAAACTGTATCCTGAGTTAGGATCCTACTATCCGGTTTCACAGCAGAAAATGAATAAATCTTGCTTTGGTGGAATCCGGGGTTGGGTCTTGAAGTTTACTGGATGAATGTTTTCCAGAATAAAGTTAATTTGGAATAAACAATGGCAAAACTTAATAGAACAAGGCTGTCCACAGTACAGTCATTGGCGGGGATATGGGCAGGGATATGGGCGGGATATGGGCAGGGATATGGGCGGGGATATGGGCGGGGATATGGGCGGGGATATGGGCGGGGATATCCTTCGTCATAAGGGACCAACTGTTACTGTGACGCTCCTCTCTTTTCTTCCCCTTTTGTGTGTAGATTTTGGGTGGGAGGCTTGATCGAATTTTGACATTCAATTGTCTTTCACATTTTAAATTGTATTTGTTCTGGGCTGGAGCTTTTTATGCTCCATGGTGTGGTTTTGACTGTATTTGTTGTGTTTGTCTTGTTTGTTGTTCTTCTTTTTTTGCGCTGTGTAAAGATGATATCACACAAAAAAACCTGTATCCTGAGCCAGTATTTCAATCGCACCGTGCACCGTGTTAGATACTGGCTGCTGAGCTGTGTTAGATACTGGCTGCTGAGCTGTGTTAGATACTGGCTGCTGAGCTGTGTTAGATACTGGCTGCTGAGCTGTGTTAGATACTGGCTGCTGAGCTGTGTTAGATACTGGCTGCTGAGCTGTGTTAGATACTGGCTGCTGAGCTGTGTTAGATACTAGCTGCTGAGCTGTGTTAGATACTGGCTGCTGAGCTGTGTTAGATACTGGCTGCTGAGCTGTGTTAGATACTGGCTGCTGAGCTGTGTTAGATACTAGCTGCTGAGCTGTGTTAGATACTGCCTGCTGAGCTGTGTTAGATACTAGCTCTTGAGCTGTGTTAGATACTGGCTGCTGAGCTGTGTTAGATACTGGCTGCTGAGCTGTGTTAGATACTGGCTGCTGAGCTGTGTTAGATACTGGCTGCTGAGCTGTGTTAGATACTAGCTGCTGAGCTGTGTTAGATACTGGCTGCTGAGCTGTGTTAGATACTGGCTGCTGAGCTGTGTTAGATACTGGCTGCTGAGCTGTGTTAGATACTAGCTGCTGAGCTGTGTTAGATACTGCCTGCTGAGCTGTGTTAGATACTAGCTCTTGAGCTGTGTTAGATATTGGCTGCTGAGCTGTGTTAGATATTGGCTGCTGAGCTGTGTTAGATACTGGCCGCTGAGCTGTGTTAGATACTGGCCGCTGAGCTGTGTTAGATACTGGCCACTGAGCTGTGTTAGATACTGGCCGCTGAGCTGTGTTAGATACTGGCTGCTGAGCTGTGTTAGATACTGGCCGCTGAGCTGTGTTAGATACTGGCCGCTGAGCTGTGTTAGATACTGGCCGCTGAGCTGTGTTAGATACTGGCCGCTGAGCTGTGTTAGATACTGGCCGCTGAGCTGTGTTAAATACTGGCTGTTGAGCTGCGTTAGATACTGGCCGCTGAGCTGTGTTAGATACTGGCTGCTGAGCTGTGTTACTTTCTCCCGGGCTATGGAGAACGCCTTTTTTATTCTGAAGCGTGGCATGTGTTTGATCTCTGCCATATCCCTCTAAGACATCATTGTGCAACACTGTAAAAGCAGAGGGATACGAGGGGTATGAAATATCAAGGAAGCTATTCATAAATATTAGATTAGATCAAAACAGCCGCTTGCTCTCCAGCGGCAAGTTCCTGGGTCAAGCCATCGACATCCTTTTGATTTGTTCCACATGGGCTGAGTGGTAGACTACACAGTAGGCCTGAAAATAAAATGCTCTGAACTAACTATGGAAGCTCTGAAAAACATGGACCCAATCTCACGCAGTCAAATTGGGTTCCTAATAATAAGATGGTAATAAAACCAAAATGCTTCTGTTTTGTTCCATTTTCTGATCAACATTTTTCATTATTCATTATTCTTTTGTTTTGATTGTGTCCCTAACGTAAGACCAACCTGAAGAGATTTAATGCGGTCTACCAACCCTTCCTCCTTCCCTCCACCAGAGCTGTTGACACAAATTGGTGAAATATCACTTTGATCATGAACAAACAAAACACAAACCTAATTAGCTGAATTCAGAATCTTTCCAAATGCCCTGATTTGTTATGAAAGCTCTCTATGAGTTGGAAGAGATGAAAACAGGAGTTGAAACAAGTCCCAGGACCTCTTTTGGATTTTCTCTCTGCAGCTACGTCTTTGACATGGTGTGGGCACTCTGGGTCCTTAAACTGTTGTGTCACTATACGACCTTCGAACTCCAGGCTCTGTTTAAGCAAAATCTAAATGAAAGACATGTACCTATATTCAGTGTTTTGTCAGTAAACCATGCCTATGGTGAAACATAAAAGTATGGTATAGTACAGTATGGACTAAGCTCAATACTCCACCTTGCATTGACTTCTGGCAAGCTCTTCCCATTACATTTTGACATTCATTTGTAACTTCTGTCATTTAGCAGACACTCCATCCAGAGCAACTAGGGTTAAGTGTGTTGCTCAAGGGCACGCCGGAAGATTTTTTTTCATCTAGTCAGCTCTGGGATTCAAACCAGCAACCTTTATGTTACTGACCCAACACTCTTAACTGCTAGGCTACCTACAGACATCAAAGGCAGTGGGAGAAGTTATTCCTCCCAGGCCGTTAAAAGTGGGCTCTGCTCGGTGGATCTTTGAGTGTGTGCCTCTCGGGGACACTTCACAGAGTGCTCTGCATAGAAGTTTCTGTGAGGAGAGGACCAGTCACAGCCACCAAGGAGGGAGGCTGTGGGCTCTGCCACCTCACCACATGGACAGGGATTCTCATTTCATCATCTCTCCCTCTTTCTTCTTCTCTCACTCCACTCTTGTACAATGAACATTCTGAAATGTAGTGTTAGTATGCCGTACACATCGTGTCCCAGTGTGTTTGGGTTTTACTGACTTTATGTATTTTTGTCACACAGTATGAAATGTATTGTTCATTGCATTCCACCTGCCTGGAGACGAAAGCTTCATATTTGTGGTTGCAGGGAGACACACACACAAACACACACTCACTCAGGTCCTCACTGCCTCCCTGCCTGTCCTTGCAGACTGATCAATGCAAATTCTGTTATTTACCCAACCCTGAAATTAAAGGACTATGGATCAATCTGACTCGCTTCCACAAGCCAAGGGCTCACAAAGGCAAGATGTCTTTTTACATAGGCTAAAAGACCCAGTCTGAAACTGCTGCCGTTTTAGTATTTTATCTCTTAGCTCTCACACATAAAAACACACACCTCATACTGCTCTGTCTCCCTCTTACACATTCACACATAAACACAGGCATGCATGCACACACACGCGCACACACACACACACACACACACACACACACACACACACACACACACACACACACACACACACACACACACACACACACACACACACACACTGGCGCTGTGGGACAGGGTTGTATCCTGAGCTGTTTTTCGAGCTGACCCACTTTCTGTGCTTGGCGAGCTAGGCTTGTGCTGCTGCTACTCTGCTGGGGGAGATCCCTGCAGATTCTTCCTAAACAGCCCCAGCCTCCTGACAGACTAGAATAGTGGCATGTTACCTACGTCTGTCTGTTTCTGTGTGTGAGTGGGTGTGAGTGTGTGTTTGTCTTGCTCTCTCTCTCTCTCTCTCTCTCTCTCTCTCTCTCTCCCTCTCGCACACACACACACACACACACACACACACACACACACACACACACACACACACACACACACACACACACACACAGACATTGAGAAATACATTTAATCCCAGATCTGTATTAATTTTGTCCCTCCCCTTCACTGTGTTTGTGTGAAATTACTGTTTCTATCTTGGTGCATCAGGAGGCCCTGAAGGTTATAAATTAAACATAAATGCAAATGCCTCTGCCATTGTTCCTCTTCTCATTCAAACAGATCAATGTGTCTGCAGATGAATGTGAGAACAGTGGGCTTTTTAATGAGCAGAGTGAAAAATTAGAGTTGCAAAGCTACAATGACACACCCAAAGCAACACTTTCATATACTAGAGCATAGTTCTCCATCAACTATAATGTTCTTGATTATCTATGACACCCTCGACAATAGGCTGTTACAGCCAGATGCATATCAATCATTCAGTCAATCAAATGTATTTATAAAGCCCTTTTTACACCAGCAGATGTCACAAAGGGCTTATATAGAAGCCCAGCTTAAAACCCCAAAGAGCAGGCAATGTCGATGTAGAAGCATAGCATTACATATGCTACGGTTTGCACATAAAATGTGCTGTTGTTTGTTGGATTCTGCCTCTTAATATGCTGACGCCATAGGCAGTGACATTGTAATCCATAATACATGACAATACATGACACCTTATACATTGACAGCTCTTTGATCCGGACCATTCACATGGAACAATGGCCTTGCCAATCTACACACACATGCACACACACACACACACACACACACACATGTACATGCACACACACACACACACACACACACACACACACACACACACACACACACACACACACACACACACACACCCAAACATCCACACAAACACACACAGATCACACACTTGTACATGTGTATAACAGATTCAGATATAAGCACCCCCTATTTGAACTTTGATACACAAACACACATACATGAACACAAACACCAACGTAAAGGTGAACTTCACCCAGGGTGTCCTACATTCACCTGATCAAGCTGTTCCTTTCTCTGCCATCTGCTCTTGATGCTGGGATGCCTGGGCAGGCAAGCCGTACCTAAACGCTAGGCAGCCCAATTCTGATCTTTTTTTTATCACAAATTGTTATTTTGACCAATCAGATCAGCTCTGAAAAAAATACCAATTAGTGGAAAAAATTGGGCTGCCTGTGTAAACGCAGCCATTTAAAATATATATATATATTTTTTAATTTCACCTTTATTTAACCAGGTAGGCAAGTTGCGAACAAGTTCTCATTTACAACTGCGACCTGGCAAGAGAAAGCAAAGCAGTTCGACACATATAACAACACAGAGTTACACATGCAGTAAAACAAACACAGTCAATAACACAGTAGAAAAATAAGCCTATATACAATGTGAGCAAATGAGGTGAGATAAGGGATGTAAAGGCAATAAATAGGCCATGGTGGTGAAATAAATACAATATAGCAATTAAAACACTGGAATGGTAGATTTGACAGTAGATGAGTGTGCAAAGTAGAAATACTGAGGTGCAAAGGAGCAAAATAAATAAATAAATAAATACAGTAGGGGAAGAGGTAGTTGTTTGGGCTATTAATAGATGGGCTATGTACTTGTGCAGTGAAAACTGAAAGGAGAGGCTGCCAAAGGAGGAATTGGCTTTGGGGGTGAAAGTGGGATATACCTGTTGGAACGCATGCTACGGGTGGGTGCTGCTATGGTGACCAGCGAGCAGAGATAAGGTGGGACTTTACCTAGCGGGGTCTTGAAGATGACCTGGAGCCAGTGGGTTTGGCAACGAGTATGAAGCGAGGGCCAGCCAACGAGAGCGTACAGGTCACAGTGGTGGGTAGTATATGGGGCTTTGGTGACAAAACAGATGCACTGTGATAGACTGCATCCAATTTGGTGAGTAGGGTGTTGGAGGCTATTTTGTAAATGATACCGCCGAAGTCGAGGATCGGTAAGATGGTCAGTTTTACGAGGGTATGTTTGGCAGCATGAGTGAAGGATGCCTTGTTGCCAAATAGGAAGCCAATTCTAGATTTAACTTTGGATTGGAGATGTTTTATGTGAGCCTGGAAGGAGAGTTTACAGTCTAACCAGACACCTAGGTATTTGTAGTTGTCCACATATTCTAAGTCAGAACTGTAGTGATGTAGTGATGCTGGACGGGCGGGCACGTGCGGGCAGCGATCGGTTGAAGAGCATGCATTTAGTTTTACTTGTATTTAAGAGCAGTTGGAGGCCACGGAAGGAGAGTTGTATGGCATTGAAGCTCATCTGGAGGGTTGTTAACACAGTGTCCAAAGAAGGGCCAGAAGTATACAGAATGGTGTCGTCTGCGTAGAGGTGGATCAGACACTCACCAGCAGCAAGAGCGACATCATTGATGTATACAGAGAAGAGAGTCGGCCCAAGATTGAACCCTGTGGCACCCCCATAGAGACTGCCAGAGTCCCGGACAACAGGCCCTCAGATTTGACACACTGAACTCTGTCGGAGAAGTAGTTGGTGAACCAGGCGAGGCAATCATTTGAGAAACCAAGGCTGTTGATTCTGGCAATGAAGATGTGGTGATTGACAGAGTAGAAAGCCTTGGCCAGGTCAATGAATATGGCTACACAGTATTGTTTCTTATCAAGCGGTTAAGATATATTTTAGGACCTTGAGCGTGGCTGAGGTGCACCCATGACCAGCTCTGAAACCAGATTGCATAGCGGAGAAGGTACGGTGGGATTCTAAATGGTCGGTGATCTGTTTGTTAACTTGGCTTTCGAAGACCTTAGAAAGGCAGGGTAGGATAGATATAGGTCTGTAGCAGTTTGGGTCAAGAGTGTCCCCCCCCCTTTGAAGATGGGGATGACCGCAGCTGCTTTCCAATCTTTGGGATTCTCAGACGACACGAAAGAGAAGTTGATAATTTTAGAAAGAAAGGGTCCAGATTGTCTAGCCCGGCTGATTTGTGGGGGTCCAGATTTTGCAGCTTTTTCAGAACATCAGCTGACTGGATTTGGGAGAAGGAGAAATGGGGAAGGCTTGGGCGAGTTGCAGTGCTGTTGACCGGGGTAGGGGTAGCCAGGTGGAAAGCATGGCCAGCCATAGAAAAATGCTTATTGAAATTCTTAATTATAGTGCATTTATCGGTGCTGACAGAGTTTTCTATCCTCAGTGCAGTGGGCAGCTGGGAGGAGGTGCTCTTATTCTCCATGAACTTTACAATGTCCCAGAACTTTTTTGAGTTTGTGTTGCATGAAGCAAATTTCTGTTTGAAAAAGCTAGCCTTGGCTTTTCTAACTGCCTGTGTATATTGGTTTCTAACTTCCCTGAAAAGTTGCATTTCACGGGGCCTGTTCGATGCTAATGCAGAACGCCACAGGATGTTTTTGTGTTGGTTATGGGCAGTCAGGTCTAGAGAGAACCAAGGGCTATATCTGTTCCTGGTTCTAAATTTCTTGAATGGGGCATGCTTATTTAAGATGGTGAGGAAGGCATTTTTAAAGAATAACCAGGCTTCCTCTACTGATGGGATGAGGTCAATATCCTTCCAGGATACCTGGGCCAGGTCGATTAGAAAGGCCTGCTCGCTGAAGTGTTCAGGGAGCGTTTGATAGTGATGAGTGGAGGTCGTTTGACCACTGACCCATTACGGATGCAGGCAATGAGGCAGTGATTGCTGAGATCTTGGTTGAAAACAGCAGAGGTGTATTTAGAGGGCAAGTTGGTTAGGATGATATCTATGAGGGTGCCAGTGTTTACTGCTTTGGGGTGGTACCTGGTAGGTTCATTGATCATTTGTGTGAGAGTGAGGGCATCAAGCTTAGATTGTAGGATGGCTGGGGTGTTAAGCATGTCACAGTTTAGGTCACCTAGCAGCACGAGCTCTGAAGATAGATGGGGGCAATCAGTTCATATATGGTATCCAGAGCACAGCTGGGGGCAGAGGGTGGTCTATAGCAGGCGGCAACGGTGAGAGACTTGTTTTTAGAGAGGTGGATTTTTAAAAGTAGAAGTTCAAATTGTTTGGGTACAGACCTGGATAGTAGGACAGAACTCTGCAAGCTATCTCTGCAGTAGATTGCAACACCGCCCCCTTTGGATGTTCTATCTTGTCTGAATATGTTGGATGGAGATTTCCGAGTTATTGGTGGTCTTCCTAAGCCAGGATTCAGACACGGCTAAGACATCCGAGTTGGCAGAGTTGGCAGAGTGTGCTAAAGCAGTGAATAAAACAAACTTAGGGAGGAGGCTTCTAATGTTAACATGCATGAAACCAAGGCTTTTACGGGTACAAAAGTCATCAAAAGAGAGCGCCTGGGGAATAGGAGTGGAGCTAGGCATTGCAGGGCCTGGATTCACCTTTACATCGCCAGAGGAACAGAGGAGGAGTAGGATAAGGGTACGGCTAAAAGCTATGAGAATTGGATGTCTAGGACGTTAGGAACAGAGAGTAAAAGGAGCAGGTTCCTGGGGGCGATACAATTGATTCAATGTATAGTGTACAGACAAAGTTATGGTAGAATGTGCATAAACCTAGACATTGAGTGATGATGAAACAGATATTGTCTCTAGAAACATCATTGAAACCAGGTGATGTCCTCGCATGTGCGGGTGGTGGAACTGAAGGGTTGGATAAGGTATAATGAGCAGGGCTAGAGGCTCTACAGTGAAATAAGCCAATAAACACTAACCAGAACAGCAATGGACAAGGCATATTGACATTAAGGAAAGGCATGCTTAGCCGAGTGATCATAAGGGTCCAGTGAGTAGTGAGGTTGGTTGGGGTCACAGCGATTCAGACAGCTAGTCGAGCCATGGGTAGCAAGCTAGCAGAAGATGGAGGTCTGTTTTTAGCCACCCATGCGTTTCCGTCGGTAGATTAGTGGGGTTCCATGTGGTAGAGGGGACCAATCCAATTGTCAAAATAGTTATAGTTATAGTGGCCCAATAAGATTGTTCCATAGACCTGTTCAGATAACAGCCGATATGCTCAAGACAGCTAACGATTAACGGGCCGCAGTTAACAGATGGGCGTTCAGGTTACGTTGCGATGGGGGGGGGCAGTTTAATAACTCCCTCGGGCAGATAACGACGGTATTCCAGTCGTGAAGGCCCGATGGGGCTCTGTATCGGCAGTAAAACGGGTCCGGATAGGTGATTGTAGCCCAGGAGTGGCTGATGGAACTCTTCAGCTGGCTAGCTATGGGAGAATTGGTGTTTTCTCCGGAATCGACGTTAGCCAATAGTCACTCGGATAGCAGTTAGTTAGCTGCAAGATCCAGGTGTAAATGTCCAGAGCTTGCGGTAGAAATCCGGGGATATGGAGAGAAAATTGGTCCGGTATGCTCTGGTCTGAGTCGCGTTGTACAAAACTGGCGATAGCTTTCCGAGCTAAAGGATAGCTGATGACCGCTAGCCGTGGTTAGCTGAATACTAACGTTAGCTAGTGAGCTGGCTAACTTCTGGCTAGCTTCTGTTGTGGATTTCGAATACGAGCTGAATAATACTTTTGATAAAGAACAGATCCGCACCACATTTGGTGAGGCGGGTTGCAGGCGAGTGTTTTGAAGTTGAGTTTTTAGAAAAAAAAAGATAAAAAGATATGCAAAGAAAAAGACAAAAAATATATATACACGGGACAAGAAGGACAAAGGACGTCTGACTGCTACGCCATCTTGGAACCAATTGCCTCTGTCACACCCTGACCTTAGAGATCCTTATTATTCTCTATGTTTGATTAGGTCAGGGTGTGACTCGGGTGGGAAAATCTACGTTTTCTATTTCTTTGTGTTTTTGGCTGAGTATGGTTCCCAATCAGAGGCAGCTGTCTATCGTTGTCTCTGATTGGGGATCATATATAGGTTGTCATTTTCCTTTTGGGTTTTGTAGGATCTTGTTTTCTGTATAGTTTATTTTGCCTTACAGAACGGTGCACTTTTTTTTCTTTTCGTTGTTCTTTTGTTTTTGATGTCATCTATAAAAAGAACGATGTATGCCTACCACGCTGCACCTTGGTCCGGTCATTCCACAAACGAGAGCGGTAACAGCGTCAGGACTGTGTAGTTTACTAGTTTACTCTTTACCATATGGACTCATCAAGACTAATGGCGAAGAGACTCTAGATGGATGTCTTGGGCTTTCATTGCATTCTGCGTTTGAATGAGTCTATGTTTGGAGTGTATGCAAGGGATGTAAGCCTACCTTTCCATCATTCATATTGCCATGTTATAAACAGTGCCTACATGTATATAAATGGAGCTATTGCATCAGGTGCACTACAATGATATATAGCATCTGGTATACTTGTGCTTACATACTGTTTCCACCAGGGGTCTATTTATGTCCTTGCTGTTGACGGGGACTACTGATGGTGAGGGAGAGGAGACATTCACTCAGCATTTATGTCAGATTATCATAAAGTTCAGAAACTTGTTATGACATGGAATATAACGTGCAGTAGTACCCTTGCATTTGCGAGAAATGTGTTCCTCAATTGGGTAACATCATCAATAACCATTTTATTATAATTATTTTTATTATCATCATCATCATCATCGTCATACTTCTGTAAGGAACCGTTTCTATATCTACTTTATCCAGTGTTGCCACTGTTAATAATGACAATCAAGTAAGCTCACATCAAGAGCTTTTCCTTGTATTGTTGCATTACATAGGCCAAGTCATCATTGCGGAGAGCTACCAGGAATAACTTATGTACAGTAATTACATTGTAGTAAGAATATAAGTGCAGACTGTTACACAGTGAGGATTACATGAGATAATCCATTGGTAGTTACTCTGTTATAAAGGCCTGTGTATTGTCAGTGGTGTAAAGTACTTAAGTAAAAACACTTTAAAGTACTACTTAAGTCGTTTTTGGGGGTATGTGTACTTCACTTTACTACATTCCTAAAGAAAATAATGTACTTTTTACTCCAAACATTTTCCCTGACACCGAAAAGTTCTCATTACATTCTGAATGCTTAGCAGGACAGGAACATGGTCCAATTCAAGTACTTGGCAAGACAACATGCCTGGTCATCCCTACTGACACTATCTGGCGGACTCACTAAACACAAACGCATCGTTTGTAAATTATGTTTGAGTGTTGAAGTGTGCCCCTGGCTATCGGTGAATTTAAAAATCAAGAAAATGGTGCGGCCTGGTTTGCTTAATATAAGGACATTTGAAATTATTGATACTTTTATTTTTACTATAGACACTCAAGTTTATTTTTGCAATGACATTTACTTTTTATACTTAAGTATATTTAAAACCAATTACTTTTATACTTTTACTCAAGTAGTATTTTACTGGGTGACTTTCACTTTTACTTGAGTAATTTTCTATTAAGGTATCTTCACGTTTACTCAAGAATGACAATTGGGTACTTTTTTCACCACTGTGTATTTTAGGTCCGAGAAACACTTCTTTATCTGTTAAATAAATAATTAGATAAATTCATAGCTTCTACCCAAAATATAACAAGCTGATGAGAGAGAATAGGCAAAGGAAAATGAAGGGACCGAATAGTCAAGGGCAGTGACGTCACTTATATTTCAAAAACAATGTTCTCATAACCGCTCAAGATGATGAAAACGCTTGTGGTTAGGGTAGTTACAGCGTGAGATTACATACTTATTCTGATAGCAACATGATTGTGCGCTGCAGCTTCTGTGGTTGCGTGTCTCTGTCTTTCAGAGCTGCAGAAACTGGAATGAGCCAAGAGGGAGCGGAGCGGAGTAGGCGACACTCAAACCCAGATCTGGAATAAAGGCATGTATTTAAGATGGACCTGCTCATCTTTGGAAGACACAAGCCTTTCTGAGAGGTATCTTACTAAGTTCCAGCATAATGGTATAAAATGAAATGTAGTCTATTAAGTAGGCTATTCCTCTATTCAATAGGACTGTTTCATCCGGATACCATGCTACCATTCAATATTGTTTCTATATTAAATTATACAGTGACTTTCCTTCACTGGATAACATTGGAGAATCCAGTCCGCGTTTTCCATGTGAGGCGCGTTGGAGCCTGGTGGTGGATAATAGCTGGTGGAGCTTGCTCTCTCTCTCTCATGCCATGCTGGGCCAGAAGGGCTCCGGGAGACAAGCATTTACCCATATCCGGGTTGGAGGAAAGGAAAAAAGTTTCATTTAAACCAGGACGACAAACTTCAGCATGAAGCCTCACTGACGGCGCCAAAGCCGCGGCTGTCAGCAACGCATTTCACCGCCGATTTTTACAAGCATTACAGCGCTATAACATAGCTTCGTTTTTCCATTGAATATTTTTTTCCTGCTTGTGTTTTTCCTCTGTCTGTATTTTTGTGTGTGATAGTGTTCTGTGCGTCGGTCAGTGTCCCTGTCTAAAATGTTCAAGTGACAATGGCTGCGCAAGTGGCATCAGCACCGACATTAACTAATAATAAGAATAACACATTGTCTGGCAATTTGGGTCAAGAGATACATTCGGGGAAATCAGGAGGAGGAAATATATCGAGATCTGGAGAAATGCTTGGAGCTGTTGATGGGACTAACACAATGAATAATGTTGATCACCACCACCGAAATGAGCTCAACATGGTCAATTCAACTTATTCTCCGAATAACAATTCTGACACACCGGAGAAGGATAGTGGAAATAACGTCACTTCGTCAGATTCGACGACCTCTCCGGGGGGGATGGAAACCGGGTTGCTAGAGAACCATAAACTGAAAAATGTTGGGAGCGGAGATCCCCCTCAGCACCTCACACCGCCGCAACAGCAGTCACAATTTAACCCGTTTCCTCAGCATCAGCAGCGCCAGATACAAAGTAACAACAACAACAACAGCCAAGCCACAAGGGGAGAGAGTGAGAATCACCATCACGGAGGGAAGGAGGGTGTTTCGGGTAGCCAGTCAGAGCAGCAGATGCTAAATAAAGGTGATGGGGATCATACCTGTAAACCAGGGGAGCGGCTGGGTGCTAGGTATGAACATTCTAACTTGGGACCAACGACCAACAACATCATCAGCCAGCCCCAGAGCGCGGGAGGAAACAGCGAGTTTAATAACTACTATGGCACTTCCAGAGTAGGGCCCTGCTATGATCAACATGGCGGACAACAACAAAGCACAGGGATGGGGATGATGCACTCTTCGGGACCCAACAACATGGACCCAGTGCACAACTCCCAAGAAGGGTACCACAACAGCCACTACAACCACTATTCTGGCTACCGGCAGGGCTACTGTGGCGCGGGCTATGGCATGATGGCCCCGTCCAGACAGGGCAGTAACATGCTGATTGGCCCTGGCAGCAACACTCCAGCTGGCCATGTCAAGGCTGCTATGGGAGCTGCTGCCTGCGGTTCTGGTGGAAGTGTTGGGGGCTTTCAGAGATTCCCAGGACAGAGTCAGCATCCTACCGGGGCCACCCCGACACTAAACCAATTACTGACATCTCCAAGTCCAATGATGCGAGGTTATGGAAGTGGCTATCAAGACTATAACAGTCCATCTGCACAACAACAAGATGGCATCGGCCTGGGCAAAGACATGACTTCTCAGTATGGCTCCACAACCCATGGCTGGCCAGGGCAACAGAGAAATCACCCGTCCATGAGTCCTGGAAACGGAGGGCCAGGTATCAGCAGACCACAGGTAAATACTAGTTTTACAAACTCAGCTGTACTCTGAGTCACACCTGTCATGATTGTAGAGTTGTTGAAATGTGTTATTACACAGAAACTAATAATCCCTCTCGATTTCACATAAATATGATGTTTGTCGGTGAATAATGCACTTCTAAATATTAATCTAGCTGTAAAGTAATTGGAGAAGATAATACTGGCTGGTTTCAGATCTGCTCAAGGTGACTCTTGCGAGAAAAACAATAGCCTGTCAATCACGTATTTGTGCGATACAGGCAATATTTCATAACAGAGATTTTACACAATTAATATAGGCTATTAGTCGTAAATAGGCTTGGGAACTCAATATAATTTTGCGCGTAAAGGCGCGTTAAACAGAATACAATTATAATTATGAATATCTATTTGGTTAAAATCGTTGCAATGCATTTACCTTGACTGTGTGTTGATTATTTCCCACACATATTTTAATTGAAGAGCTTTATTTGTGTAAGATATTACGCATTTACATTATTTAATTAAAAACAATTATTTATGTTGGAGATTCGCCCTCTTGCGGACGTGTTTGCAGACACCTAGAAAAACGTTATTTGGAGGGACGCGCTGTATAGGGTCTCGACGAATTAAAACGTTACCCATTGATTAATATTGTTTTTAATTACAAATAGGGCCAAATTACATATTCAAAATGTATATATATTAATTAGCAATCGATGTTTGCGCATATAGTATAGTCGCTATGACTGTCGAAGGCGAGGCGTGTCTGTGTATCACGCTGTCCGCCTGGGTTATTTATTGGAAAGTAAAGTAGGCTTTCTCTCCATTGCAAGGTTTGGAATTTGAATTGTGGAGGTGAAGTGGATGTAAAACTCCCCAGACGACTCCCTCTGAGTTGACATCAAATCTGCCATCTGATTGGCTCTCCGTCTCCCCACAAGGGTGCTGAGCGCTTCTCATGTAAAAAGTGCTGAACTCTCTGTTCAGGCGCTTGACCCGGAGCATGGTGGGGGACGGGGACGGACTATTCATAACGTTGCCTATAGAACGCCATCTTCGAGGCTATAGAATAATGAAGAGTTGTATATATACATTATGCCTTTTGGTTGTGTTATCATGAATGGATACATTTTTATTGTCAAGGATGAACTCTGCTGAAAATGACCCAGATATTTGACCCCAGGGCAAAGTGGAGGTGTGGCCTAGGTGTGGTCTTTCACTCTCTTCCAAACAAAACACAAGGCTACGTTTCTGTAGTTCCCAGGAAGACCTGTGTGCATGGGGGATTTTGAGGACATTTTTTTTTATTGAAGTGGGCCTAGTAATTCCATAGTAATAATAGCCCATATTTTATAGCTTAGACATGTCATTCAACAGATCATAAATTATTTGTCTGAAGTAGTTTTAGTACAGTCATAATTTAGGACGTTTGGAAGGCCCCCTTTGTAATATTAATTAAATGCTTTTCATGCCACAAATAGTTATTATATTATATACTGTATTTTGGATGCACAACAACCACAGTGCTAAGCATCTACAATACGTCATACACATCTATATCATTGTCATGCTTTTAGTCTTACATAACTGTACAGGAAAATAATTCAAAGTAATTTTTAAAATATTATGCCAGGTTTTAGAATAGCAATATTTATGTCAGGTTAGCATTTTTCATCGTGAATCTTGTTCTGGGGGCAGTTCTGCAGAGAAGTCACTAGCTAGCACAGCCACAAAGTCAAGCAATATGATTTTTAACCAACCCTAACCTTAACCACACTAATAACCCTAATGCCTAAACATAAGCTCATTTTTGTTTTCATGAATTTTTACAATATAGAATTTTTTTTCCTTGCAGCTGGCCTATCTAAGGGGAAATCTCTCAGTTCTGCCTCCAGGTCAACACTCGTGACATTATACGGCAACCTGCATATTTATGACAATTTTCCGTGCCATCTAAACATTATGAACAGCGGTGGTTATAATCATAGTTAGTCATTGGAGGGTAATGATTGTATGTGATGCATACCATAGCCGAGCAGGGCAGCCATTATGTTAATAAGCCTCTCCTTCAGCCTCAGAGAATAATAGCTTCCAAATTGTAATTGGTAAATAAATTGTAGCAATCATATTTGGCCCTAATATTTAAAGACATCAGTGGGCTAAAGATGCACATTATAAGCATACATTTACAAGCAGAATAAATCTCTAGAGGATATCAACTAAATTCATCTCTTATTATTAAAATAATGTACAATATGTTTTGCACAGGTTGCATGCAGTTGAACTTGGTATTTACTTTTCATTTCTTTATTTTCATGCAACAATGTATTTTATTTTGAACCCGGAGTAGAGATTGTGTTTTAGTTGTTTCATATGAACAGAAATCCTGTATACATGTGGATAAACAGGTTTTTAATCGACTGTGAGAGGTTCCTCAGTCAGTGCACCAAAAGGGGTTGTGTGTCAGGACCTAATGTGGTCTAATGTGGATCCTCTGTTTGAGCCATGATCTGTCTTTAAGCACCTCAAAGTCTCTCTCTGTGTGTGTGTGTGTGTGTTTGATTAAACATGCTTCAATCACCTGTCGGCAGAATCTCCCTCTTTCAAGTTAATTTCCTCCCCACTGCCCCTCTACAGGAGCAAGCACTGTGAAAACACTTTCCTCATTTAAAACAGACTGGGAGGTGAAGACACACACACACACACACGCACACACACACGCACGCATGCACGCGCGTGCACACACACACACACACACACACACACACACACACACACACACACACACATGGTAGAACTACAGGAAGGAGACCCCTAGTTGAAGCTACTCTTTCGTCCAAATTGCATTGTCCCGGATTTTCAATTACTCTGGCCTATTTGATTGAGGAAATGGACAGAGGAAGAGAGAGAGAGTCCCTGTGATCAGTTAGTGGTCTGTCTGCTTTTGCACACTGTTACTTAGTTTCTCATCAAATAGGTCAAATCATAACAAATCAAATCAAATTTGATTGGTCATGTACACATAGTTAGCTGATGTTAATGCGAGTGTAGTGAAATGCTTGTGCTTCTAGTTCCGACAGTACAGTAATATCTAACAAGTCATCTAACAATCCCACAACAACTACCTAATACACACAAATCTAAAGGGATGGAGTAAGAATAAATACAAATGCATATACATGGATAAGCGATGACCGAGCAGAATAGGCAAGATGGAATAGATGGTATTAAATACAGTATATACATATGAGATGAGATATGTAAGATACAGTATGTAAATATTAAAGTGGCATTATTAAAGTGACGAGTGATCCATTTATTAAAGTGGCCAATGATTTCAAGTCTGTATGTAGGCAGCAGCCTCTGTGCTAGTGATGGTTGTTTAACAATCTGATGGCCTTGAGATAGAAGCTGTTTTTCAGTCTCTCGGTCCCAGTTTTGATGCACCTGTACTGACCTCGCCTTCTGGATGGTAGCGGGGTGAACAGGCAGTGGCTCAGGTGGTTGATGTCCTTGATGATCTTTTTGGCCTTCCAATTCTGCCAGTAAAGAAACACACAAAAATGTTAGTTTTTTGGAAAATGAAACTGTTGTTCTAATTTTGGTATTGACTGATTTGACACAGTGCTTATTATATTCTCTCAATCTAGTTATTTCTTTCAGTCTTTAAAACATGTGTTCACTTATTTACAGAATAAGGGTAATACACTGCAGTGTGTATGTATATGTGTGTGTGTGTGTGTGTGTATGTATATGTGTGTGTGTGTGTGCGCGATTGCATGTCCTTGTATATCTGGCTTTATGTTCATATTCTTGCTTGACTGTCTGGGTTTGTATGCACATTATTTAATATTTCAGTGTGTGTGTGTGTGTGTGTGTGTGTGTGTGTGACAGCGCAGTGTAGAGCAGACAGAAGTAGCCTCGTCAGCACTAGTTCTCCAGCCTCAGCTCCTTCCCTTGCTCGTCCACGCTTTCTTCATGTTGCTTTGTTTTCATCTCAGGCTCTCCTAGCCTAGCGCTGATTAGGAACAACACAGTGAAATGTTCATTTGCTCTGTTGTTCCCGATAAGGGTCTGACAGACGGCCAGGGTTTTCATCTTGCTGGATGAAACACAATGCTCATGAGCGTAATTGGCAACTAGATTATCATGGGACTGCCCATGATTTTCTTAAAATGCCAATTAATTCAGATTTGCCATAAAGAAATTGACCAGAAGGAGCGTTGACTGTACGTATAATTAGCTCGCTAATAAAATAATTGTAACTTTTTGTTCTGGCCTGTGATGCATTGTTTTTGTTTGGATTTTGGCTATTTGGAGTTTAGGATGCTAGTTTATTCCCAATCCCAAACTGCATGGTAATGCTGCACTACATGATTGAGGTAGTTCAAACCCATAGCCTCTTTGTGTCCTAATGGATTTGTTATTTTGACGTGAACATTTCTACATGACTGATGTACATAACAGACGTCTGGATGACATTGATAGACAGGACCAGCTCTATGGACATAATAGACGTCTGGATGACATTGATAGACAGGACCAGCTCTATATAGAGAACATGGTGAGATTCTGCTACCTAACCCTTCTCTCTGAGCATGGCCTTTATCAGTGGTAGCCAGTACACACTCTCAGGCTGTGTAGAGAACGAGAGTACATCACTAGGGCTGAGCTTCCTGCCATCCAGGACCACTACTCCAGGCGGGGTCAGAGGAAGGCCCTAATGATTGTCAAACACTCCATCCACCCAAGTCATGGACTGTTCTCTCTGCTACCGCATGGCAAGTGGGACCGATGCATCAAGTCTGGAACCAACAGGACCCTGAACAGCTTCTACCCCAAGCTATAAGACTGCTAAATAGTTAGTTAAAAAGTTAACCTAATCGCTACCAGACTATCTGCATTGACCTTTTTTGCACAAACTCTTTTGACTCATAAAATCAAAATCAAATTTTATTAGTCACATGCGCCGAAAACCTTATGGTGAAATGCTTACTTACGAGCCCCTAACCAACAATGCAGTTTCAAATAAATACAGATAAGAATAATAGATAGAAGTAACAAGTAATTAAAGTTCAGCAGAAAAATAACAATAGCGAGACTATATACAGGGGGGGTACCGATACAGAGTCAATGTGCAGGGGCACTGGTTAGTTGAGGTAGTATGTACATGTAGGTAGAGTTATTAAAGTGACTATGCATAGATGACAACAGAGAGTAGCAGTGGTGTAAAGAGGGGGTGAGGGCACTGCAAATAGTCTGGGTAGCTATTTGACTAGATGTTCAGGAGTCTTATGGCTTGTGGGTAGAAGCTGTTTAGAAGCCTCTTGGACCTGGACTTGGCGCTCTTGTACCGCTTGTCGTGAGGTAGCAGAGATAACAGTCTATGACTAGGGTGGCCGGAGTCTTTGACAATTTTTAGGAGCTCCCTCTGACACCGCCTGGTATAGAGGTCCTGGATGGCAGGAAGCTTGGCCCCAGTGATGTACTGTGTCGTTTGCACTACCCTCTGTAGTGCCTTGCGGTCGGTGACCAAGGAGTTGCCATACCAGGCAGTGATGCAACCAGTCATGATGCTCTCGATGGTGCAGCTGTAGAACCTTTTTAGGATCTGAGAACCCAAGCCAAATCTTTTCATTCTCCTGAGGGGGAATAGGTTTTGTCGTGCCCTCTTAATGACTGTCATGGTGGACCATGTTAGTTTGTTGGTGATGTGGATGCCAACAAACTTGAAGCTCTCAACCTGCTCCACTGCAGCCCTGTCAATGAGAATGGAGGCATGCTCGGTCCTCTTTTTCCTGTAATCCACAATCATCTCCTTTGTCTTGGTCACGTTGAGAGAGAGGTTGGTGTCCTGGCACCACACGGCCAGGTCTCTGTCCTCCTCCCTATAGGCTGTCTCATCGTTGTCGGTGATCAGGCTTACCACTGTTGTGTCATCTGCAAATTTAATGATGGTGTTGGAGTCGTGCCTGGCCGTGCAGTCATGAGTGAACAGGGAGTACAGTAGGGGACTGAGCACGCACCCCTGAGGTGCCCCTGTGTTGAGGATCAGCGTGGCGGATATGTTGTTACCTACCCTTTCTACCTGGGGGCGGCCCGTCAGAAAGTCCAGGATCCAGTTGCAGAGGGAGGTATTTAGTCCCAAGGTCCTTAGCTTATTGATGAGCTTTGAGGGCACTATGGAGTTGAATGCTGAAATGTAGTCAATAAATAACACTCTCACATAGGTGTTCCTTTTGTCCAGGTGGGAAAGAGCAGTGTGGAGGGCAGTAGAGATTGCATCATCTGTGGATCTGTTGGGGCGGTATGCAAATTGGAGTAGGTCTAGGGTTTCTGGGATGATGATGTTGATGTGAGCCTTGACCAGCCTTTCAAAGCACTTCATGGCTACAGACGTGAGTGCTACGGGTCGGAAGTCATTTAGGCAGGTTACCTTAGTGTTCTTAGGCACAGGGACTATGGTGGTCTGCTTAAAACATGTTGGTATTACAGACTCAGATAGGGAGAGGTTGAAAATGTCAGTGAAGACACTTGCAAGTTGGTCAGCGCATGCTCGCTGTACACGTCCTGTTAATCTGTCTGGCCCTGCAGCCTTGTGTATGTTGACATGTTTAAAGGTCTTACTCACATCGGCTGTGGAGAGCGTGATCACATAGTCTTCCGGAACAGCTGGTGCTCTCATGCATGTTTCAGTGTTATTGGCCTCGAAGCAAGCATGGAAGTAGTTTAGCTCATCTGGTAGGCTTGTGTCACTGGGCTAGGTGGTCCAGAGTTCTTTTCCCTCTGGTTGCACATTTAACAAGCTGATAGAAATTTGGTAAAACTGATTTAAGTTTCCCTGCATTAAAGTCTCCGGCTACTAGGAGCGTCGCCTCTGGGTGAGCGTTTCCTTGTTTGCTTATGGCGGAATATAGCTCATTCAATGCTGTCTTAGTGCCAGTCTCTGACTGTGGTGGTATGTAATCAGCTACACAGAATACAGATGAAAACTCTCTCAGTGGGTAGTGTGGTTGTCAGCGATTGGGTGCAGCGATGTAGCGGAGTCAGGCGCAGGACACAGGTTTTGAGCAACACAACTGAGTTTACTCAAAAAGTCAAGCAAAATTCCAAATAGGAACATACATACACACTAGCACAATCAACAACCACTAAAGACACCAACAATCACGGACAGAACAGGAATGTATGCCAGAGGGTTAAATAAGGAACATGATATGGGAATTGAAACCAGGTGTGTGTAATACAGACAAAACAAAACGAAACTGAAACATGGATCGGTGGTGACTAGAAAGCCGGTGACGTCGACCGCCTAACACAACCCGAACAAGGAGAAGGGCCGATTTCGGTGGAAGTCGTGACAGTGGTCTACAGCTCATCAGCTTATCATGCGCTGCTGCTACTGTTTACTATCTGTCACTTTACCCCTACCTATATGTACACATCTACCTCAATTACCTCGTACCCCTGCACGTTGGAATTCATTATGTATTTATACCTTGTGTGATTTTTCTATTATTTTAATTTTAAATGTGGTTCCTGGGCTGGATCCGAAGCCTGCCATCACTGACTCGTCTGTCTGTCTGTCTGTCTGTCTGTCTATTTGTCTGTCTGAGGCACCAGGGAAGCTCCGTTCAGAGCACCCAACCTAGCTTCTCTCTCTGGTTATTTCTCTCAGCAGGGGTGTGAAGATGGCCACGCAGAGTGTCTTTTCTGGGGAGAGAGAGAGTGAGGCAATCTGAGAAATATGGAAACATTGCAGCGGGCGGCAGCAGAATTTGAACTCAGTCACACAAGGCTACTGAGTCATGGGGTTGACTTCCGAGAAGGAGAGAGGGAGAAAGAGAGGGGAAATATTCAAGTATTTAGAGCCCTCCATCTGAAACTTGCCCCAGCCTCTCCAAGAAGGTAAATGAAAGGGATGGAAACACAGTATGTGTTTAGGAGCAGAGTGGTTGGTCAGATGATTTCTGCCTGCCCGTGGTTTTCCCTCCCTCTCTGGTACCCTGGAGCTATAGTATTCCCCTCAAACAGTGGTGTGCCGTTCGTGTGGGGCAGGCAGGCTGGCGGAGCGGGAGGGCTGGACAGGGAGCCATGCTGGAGGGGAGGGCTGGGCAGGGAGCCAGGCTGGAGGGGAGGGCTGGGCAGGGAGCCAGGCTGGAGGGGAGGGCTGGGCAGGGAGCCAGGCTGGAGGGGAGGGCTGGGCAGGGAGCCATGCTGGAGGGGAGGGCTGGGCAGGGAGCCAGGCTGGAGGGGAGGGCTGGGCAGGGAGCCAGGCTGGCAGGCAGCCCTTTGGTGGCCTCTTTCACCTCCCACAATCCCTCTGACCTTCACACATGCAAATTAGCCACGTGTAGACAGTGAATGGGAGGAGAGCTTACCCCCCTTCTCTTAGAGGAAAAGGGATCTCTCTTTCTCAATTCAATTTAATTTTCAATTTAAGGGGCTTTATTGTCATGGGAAACATATGTCTACATTGCCAAAGCAAGTGAAGTAGATAATAAACAAAAGAGAAATAAACAATAATAATGAACAGTAAACATTACACTCACATAGTTCCTATAGAATAAAGACATTTCAAATGTCATATTACGTCTATATACAGTGTTGTAATGATATGCAAATAGTTAATGTACAAAAGGGAAAATAAATAAACAGAAATATAGGTTGTATTTACAATGGTGTTTGTTCTTGACTGGTTGCCCTTTTCTCGTGGCAACAGGTCACAAACCTTGCTGCTGTGATGGCACACTGTGGTATTTCACCCAGTAGATATGGGAGTTTAACAAAATTTGGTTTGTTTTCAAATTCTTTGTAGACCTGTGTAATCAGAGGGAAATATGTGTCTCTAATATGGTCATACATTTGGCAGGAGGTTAGGAAGTGCAGCTCAGTTCCCACCTTATTTTGTGGGCAGTGTGCACAGAGTATGTACATAGTCCTTAATTTTGGTTCAGTCAGAGTGATCAGGAATTCAGAACTCTCTGTTTAGAGCCAAATAGCAAATAGCAAATAGCATTCTCTCTTTCTATCCATCTGCCCCTCTCTCTTCCCACTCTCTCACTTCCTCTTCCCTTCTCTCTCTCTTCCTCTTCCCTCTCTCTCTCTTCCTCTCCCCCCTCTTCCTCTTCTTCTTCCTCTGCATCAGTATGGGAGGGGGTTCTAGAAGAGGAGAACAGTGAGAAGTGTTGGTATGCTACAGATCCTATCCAATATTTATACACAGATGATATCTATATCATTCTGACATCATCCACTTCCCCTTTGCCCACTTAGAGAATGCTAGATGATAGGCTGGCACTGACTTAATGTGTGCGTGCCTGCGTGTGTATGCATGCGTGTGTGTATGTGTGTATGTGTGTGTGTGTGTGTGTGTGTGTGTGTGTGTGTGTGTGTGTGTGTGTGTGTGTGTGTGTGTGTGTGTGTGTGTGTGTGTGTGTGTGTGTGTGTGCGTGTACAGGTGCCAATGATGGGCAGAATTCTCTGCCTGACTGCTGTAGACTCCGCTGAACAGTTAGCAGCTGATCCAGTTTCTTCATGTGTCTCATTGAGACATGCCAGTATGGCAGTTTGTTAACATGAGGCTAGATGTGTTTGATGAACAATATGCAGCTGTTTCTCTATTGTTTTAATACATTTTAATTAACACTGATTTTCTTTCTGAAAAAATTATAAACAGGTTAGTAATGTTGTTTCTCTCACTTTAAAACTTTATCGACAACACAGTGATATAAATTCATAAATCTAGACACTTCACATTTTCTTTTATCTCTCTCACCAACTCTCTCTCACCAACTCTCTCTCACCAACTCTCTCTCTCTCTGTGAGAAGGTGTGATGATGGTAGAGATGATTTAGAGCCTCTGGTCAGATGTGGGACTGTGGTGACCACCTCTGTCTGAACAGGCTGTCATTTACACCAATTAAAGCAATTAGAGCAATTATGTCATCTCGATCCCCACCACACCCCAGGCCACAAAAACACTGGCTGATTGGACAAAATATGAATATTGTGTCTGTGTAAGCGTACTTGCAAACAAACTCAATAAGCCAGTTCAAGTATTTCTGTGCTGAAATAATTTGGGAAGGTTGGTTTGGAAATACACTATATATACAAAAATATGTGGAAACCCCTTCAAATGAATGGAATCGGCCTGTTGCTGACAGGTGTATAAAACCAAGCACACCGCTGTGCAATCTCCATAGACAAACATTGACAGGAGAATGGTCTTACTGAAGAATTCAGTGACTTTCAACTTGGCACCGTCATAGGATGCCACCTTTCCAACAAGTCAGTTCGTCATCTTTCTGCCCTGTTAGAGTTGCACCGGTCAACTGTAAGAGCTGTTATTGTGAAGTGGAAACGTCTAGGAGCAACGACGGCTCAGATCGGGACCACCGAGTGCTGAAGAACATAGCGCGTAAAAATGAAAGCCAGCATGTGGCTGGGAAATTGGTTTTCCAGCCGCACACAGTCCTAAGATCACCATGTGTAATGCCAAGCGTCGGGTGGAGTGGTTTAAAGCTCGCTGCCATTGGACTCTGGAGCAGTGGAAACACGTTCTCTGAAGTGATGAATCACACTTCACCATCTGGCAGTCCGACGGACGAATCGCGGTTTGGAGGATGCCAGGAGAACGCTAACCTGCCCGAATGCATAGTGCCAGCTGTAAAGTTTGGTGGAGGATGAATAATGTTCTGGGGCTGTTTTCATGGTTCAGGCCCCTTAGTTCTAGTGAAGGGAAATCTTAATGCTACAGCATACAAATAAAATCTTATTTGTCACATGCACCGAATACAACAGGTATTAACTTGAAACGCTTACTTACAAGCCCTTAACCAACAATGCAGTTTTAATAAAATAGAGTTAATAAGTTACAATGACATTCTAGTCAATTCTGTGCTTCCAACTTTGTGGCAATAGTTTGGGAAAAGCCCTTTCCTGGCACAAAGCGAGGTCCATACAGAAATGGTTTGTCGAGATCGGTGTGGAATAACTTCACTGGCCTGCACAGAGCCCTGACCAAAACCCCTTTGGGATGATTTGGAATGCCAACTGCAGGCCTAATCACCCAACATCAATGTCCGACCTCACTAAATGCTCTTGTGGTTCAAATCAAATCAAATGTATTTATATAGCCCTTCGTACATCAGCTGATATCTCAAAGTGCTGTACAGATTGAATGGAATCATGTCCCCGCAGCAATGTTCCAACATCTAGTGGAAAGCCAGAAGAGTGGATGCAGTTATAGCAGCAAAGGGGGGACCAACTTCATTTTAATGCCCATGATTTTGGAATGAGACAAGCATCAATATATTAATTTACAAACCAGTTTGTACCTACACTAGTTACACTTCAAGTATATTGTTTGAGCAGTAGCATATAAAACTAATTTAAAATGGAACGCAAAAGGAGAGTTTGTTATTGGTTTGGCATCTTTTCACTAAAAGCTACTAGTGCTGTGAGCAGGAGACAGAGGCTTGCTGTCACACTACCTCCCTACCAATACCATGTTGTGTCTTCTTGATGAACATCCATTGGTATTGTTGGACAAACATGTAAAGGTTACTATAATGTCAGCTGTATGTCAGAAGGGATGCTGTTTGCCCTGTTGTAGATCACATTAGCATAATCCATAGTTTGGCTAACAAAGTGTTCCTTGCCCAGTGTGAAGGCTGAGACATGAGACATGCTCTGGGTTAGAATGGATCTGGGTGGTGGGTGTGATGAGGACACCCAGAGATATTTATCAGCCAAATGTACAGTATATTACACTGTATATAGAGTTTATGCCTTACAATGTCTCTGTGTGTGTGTATTTGTTTGTGTGCTGGAAACCACAGACATGCTGAGTACTGTCTGGAACATTCAGTGACATTGACAGAATTGCAGACGTAGCTTTAGTGGTTTCTAAAATGTTATCTCTCTCTCTCTCTCTCTCTCTCCCATCAGCTCTCTCTCTGTCTCTCTCTTTGTCCCTCTCTGTCTCTCTCTGTCTCCCTCTGTCTCTCTCTCTCTCTCTCTCTCTCTCTCTCTGTCTCTCTCTGTCTCCCTCTGTCTCTCTCTGTCTCCCTCTGTCTCTCTCTCTCTCTCTCTCTCTCTCTCTCTCTCTCTCTCTCTCTCTCTGTCTCTCTCTCTCTCTCTGTCTCTCTCTGTCTCCCTCTGTCTCTCTGTCTCCCTCTGAATCTCTCTCTCTCTCTCTCTCTCTCTCTCTCCGCCCCCCTCTCTCTCTCTCTCTCTCTCTCTCTCTCTCTCTCTCTCTCTCTCACTCTCTCTCGCCCTCCCTCTCTCCCCTCCTCTCCCCCCCTCTCTCCCCCCCCCCTCTCTCTCTCTCCCCCCTCTCCCTCTCTCTCGCCCTCCCTCTCTCCCCTCCTCTCTCTCCCCCCCTCTCCCTCTCTCTCTCTCTGTCATTATCACACACTGCCGTTCTAGTTCTCTCTCCTCTCTCTTTTCTTTCTCTGCCCACCTCACTCTTATTCCTCTACTATCTCTCTTTATTGCTCTGTGTCTCTCTCTTTCCCAAAGTGTTTTCAACTCTCCTCTCCCTCCTCCTCCCCAGTCAGCCAGTCCTTGGTGTTGACCTTCAGTGCTGTAGTTAGGTAGTTAGTGGATGACTGTGGTGCTGCCTGCCTGCTGCACTCATTAAGCATTAAAGATGAATAGTTCCATTATAGGAGAGGAGGAAAAAAGACAATCAGTCCAATTAGAGATAATTAAGCGCTTGGAGGGCGAGAGGCGCTGAAGGACGAGGAGACCTGGGCTCTGTAAGTCCTCCTCAGCCCCAGCAGGTGTGTGTGTTTGAGGGGGTTACTGAGGCTTGGGGGTCAGTGGAAACACCTCTTGTTGACCTGTGACCCCTAACCCTGTGTCACTCCCCCTGTCAGCCCCGTGGCATGATGGGAGCTTGTTAAAGAGATGATGTTTGAAATGCCAAGCCAATACCATCACCTTAACGAACATGCGCACACTTTCATTCTTTCCTTCATGGATTTTATGCTGATGCACTTTCAATATTTATTATGCTGGGATGAAGGAGAAATCCAGGGTCAGAGTCTGAAATCGACTCCCTCTCTGTTTTCCCTATCAGGGCCCTGTTTATTTGTACATTGTTAGTTTGTTATCACTTGGGTCTACTGTGAGATGTACAGTATTTACCTAATTTCTCCCTTCATGTTTTCATCATTATGTGGTGAAATTGAAACAGCTGCACTCCTCTGGGTGTTGCACATGTAGGCCAATAAAAATCATCTGCCACTTGGAGAAATGAGAGAGAAATGAGGACGAGCCTCCTCCAATGGGAGCACTGCTGCTGTACTAATGGGATACTCAGGTGGGTCAACATTACATTGTTCAGACACTGAGGAGCAGGAATCTGAGGGAGCTTTATATCACCTGACAGATACATTAGATTGAGCAGAAGTATTTCACAGATTAAAAAAGGGGATTATACATATGTCGGTATGGGTTTGTATTGTGGAATCCTGTGAATGTGTGTTTCAGAGGTAAATAGTGTGTGACAGACGGCCTATTCTCCTTGTGTTAGGGCCCCTGCCTTCTGCCTTGTGTGTGTTTGTGTAGTTGGGCGTGCAGCTAGCTCTGGTTTCTGCTTGTCAGGCGCCTCTGTTCCCTCTATTCCCTGCTCAGGCCAGTCACTATGGGCCCTGTGCGCATCAGAAACCATTATATCTAATGGCTTTTCCACGTATCATTCTCCCTGTGTTTTGACACTTATTTTATGACTGCTAACATATTAAATATTTAAATAAACAGAATAGGGGCTGGCCGATGCTGGAGGGAGAGACATGCATTTCCGTGCACACAGGCTGCAGGCACACAGCGAGAAAGAAGAGAAAGAAGAGAGGGGGAAGAGAGGAGAGGAAGGGAAGGGAGGAAGATTTGTCAGACGTAGGGAAGAGAAATGTTTAGCTTGCCTCCAATCAAAGTGGCGGAGGATGTTTTTTCACATTTGCCTCGCAGTAGCTGGTGGCGGGCACCGGCAGACGGTACATCCGTCAGCGTTTCTCCTGGGCCGGAGCCGACGGCGGGGCCCCAGTGGCTTGTAAAAGCAGACCAGCGTAGTGTACCTATATCAATCGCGTGCCAAGGAGAGCGAGCTGGAGAGAAAGTTGACATAAAAACAGAACATAACACAACAATGTTTTTGTTAGAAAAGGAAGGACAGAGGGAGAGAGCGGTAGAAGACTGATGTATCTATCTGTTTCCTATAGAGAGAGAGAGAGAGAGAGAGAGAGAGAGAGAGAAAGCAACGTGCAAAAGCAACAGGGTCTTGTGGCTGAGCCGAACCGAGCATCTTGCGTCTGGCTGCGTTAGTCGGAGGCCCATTACGTTCAGGCTAATCTTAAAATAATTAATTGTAAGTCGGTGCTTTTAAAGAGTATTGTAATTGAATCCTAAATTAGGCCTGGGAAAGAGGACACGTCCGGCTTTACTGTGAGCCTGCTCCCTTTCCATCCCTCCCTCCTCCTCCTCCTCCTCCTCCTCCTCCTCCTCCTCCTCCACCACCTCTTCCTCTCCCACCTCCCTCCTCCCTCCATCCTTCACACTCTCCCTCCTTCATGCGGAGGAGAGAGAATGCGAGGCAGGAAATGCTAATGAAATGCATATTTGGGGAAAAATGGCCATCTATAACCTATCTGTGTTCTTTGAATTTAAATGATGTGTGTGTGAGTGTTGTGATGTATTGTGCTTGTAGAAGGGGCATTCCGTCAGGCTTTTATTCCTGTAAACAAATGTGAGATAAAGAAGAAAAGTGGAGTAATACAGTAAACATAATGGAATGAATAAATGTAGCTTTTGTTGTGAATAATTTGTGAGGGATGGAAGAGAAAGCTATGTTTCCTCAGAGAAGATTTACATTTTGGTTTTATATTGTTACTGCTGACTGAATTGAAAGATATTGGATATTGGCAACGGCAGGGTTTGTGCATTGCTGTTGCCTTTGTTTTGCTATTGTTTTGCTCTCCATGGTCGTAGCCTAGGAATGGAGTCCTGCTTGGAGAGAACCTGTAAAAGCAGCTCAATGTGCTTCCACTTACCCATGCTGCCTCCCAGATGCTTGGCCTGCCTGCACCACGACCCCTCCCTGGCTCGCTGGATCAAAGCTCTGGGACGGGGCTGCCCTCCATAAAACATCTGCCTCTATGTGACTTGACGAGAGGCCACGGAAGAAAGGTGGTGTTGGCTTTGAGGTCAGATAGAGGGTTTGATCTCCATGGGGAAACATGGGAACCCTTATGGTGAGACCTGAACCAATTGTGTTGGATGTGTAGTTTACTGCCTGGTCTGTATTGGGCGTACTGGGACTATTGGAATAAATAGTGTAGGACGGACTCTTCTTCCTCTTATTATGTTTCTATCTATGAATAAAACAACACATTCCTTCCACAGTAGAAGTATTGCCAAGTGTCTGTCCACTGTCCAAGACTTCACAAACAGCTTGTTCTCCCAGCATCTGGCTCCAGATGTAATGATGAGCCAAGTACACATGGTGAAATTAAGCAGACTGGGCAGTTCAATTGAAGGGATTGCTATGGCCTCTCTCTGTGTTGTAATATGTCTGTGCTTTAACTACACAGCAATAAAAACCTGTTATGGTTGTAGTCTATTAAAAATAAGAGAAATGAAGGTGGGTATTTTTATGAACCAATTGCTTGTCCAGACCAGGGCGCATCTTGACAGTATTGGTGTTGATAAATAAAGCCTTAGTTCACTGTTCCATAGCCTTAGTCTTTAGTGATGCTTCTTCAGGCTGAGAGGCCTTGAAGTGTTTCCCCTGAGATTGTTTTTGCAGCAGTGACAGAATTAGCAGGAGGGGGGTCTTCCTGGGGCATACATCAATACTGTGCGCCACTGCTAAATGCATTTAGGGGAAACACTGCATTGGGTGTGGCTGGAGCCTGGGTGTGTGGCTGGAGCCTGGGCAGGCATTAGGCTTTAGGCTTGCTCTCATTGATCGCTTAGCACCACCACACCATGTTCTCATCCAGTTTGCTGATTGATTCAGAGGTCTTAAGAGATTGGAAGCGACCTGGGCTCAGCGCTCTCCCCTGGATTGGCCTGGAGAGGCCATGGGGGTCACAGCCAGCCCATTTCCAGACAACTCCCGGGTCAACCAGCCCATTCAGCCAGAGGCACAGGGAATTAAGAGGAACATCAACACCCTGATGCTCTTGCCTTGTGCCGCTTGGAAGGGGTGTAGGGTGGGGGAGGGGGGACCTGGCTTTATCCCAGACAACCCCCCAAAAGACACGCATGCACACCCTCTCCATCCAGTCTCAGTTCTCTGAATGTAACTGCAGAGTGATGTATTCACCAGCCTGCTGTTGTCTCATCCATACAATGTCCTGACAATGATAAATCAACAGCAGCCAGTGCATCATGTAGAAAATGGTTCTCTAATTAACTTAGTAAATTTCCCGCTGCGCTATCAGACAGTCGCCGTGCCTCGTACGGAGTCCGATAATGAAATCAATTTGGTTCAAATTGTTTCAGGTGACTTTTAATGAGTATCTTATAACTGCCGGAGGATAGAAGGTCAGGATATCTGTTTGTTGTTTTATAAGTGATGGATCGCTCCACGGAAAACATGGATATCCAGAGAGGACTAGGCTGGGGTCCAAAGCACAATGACATTGTGTCATTCACTCCCTGTAGTGTAGTGGTGATTCACTAAGACTGCACTATGGGTTTGAATGCTGTACTTGAGGAGGGATAGAAGGTAGCGCATCCAATGGATTGATGAAGACCTAAGGGTTGAGTCATTGCCATAATAATTTGGGAGCGTTCTTTATACTGTAGCAGTGCAGTCTTCCATTTTCATAATGCACGACTCGAGGCTATACTCCTCTTGCTCCATGGTTAGGGGAGCAGCTGAATAGCCTGTTTATTATTAGAGCAGCTAGAAGCAGAGAGGCTGATGAAAGAGAGAAGGAGAGAGTGTACTTCTGCCCAGAGGAACCTTTAACTTCATTTGCTCCTCTTAATATTCAATTCTGTATTTTTCCTCTTCTCTGAACACATTACCGGCGAATAGCCATTGCTAATTCATAAACACACTTGATAATTCTGCCTCATTTATAGTTATTGGAGCCAATAACTATTACTTCTCTTCCAGACCATTCTATTAGCCTAAGGGGTGATTCCCCTGAATCGCTAAAGTGTAGATTTAATATCAGTGTTTATGGAGGCTCTGGTCTCTAAAGAGAGAAAAAACACAGCACATTTCCTCAATAAACGAATAGCCTCTCCTCTCTCCCTGGGGCGATGGATTTATTGTGCTGTTTTTTTCTTCTTTCATATGGTTGCGGAACGCGCCCGGCGCCCCCAAGCGTCTCGTCTCCCCAGCAGCCTGCCTTTCTGCCTGGCTCTATGCCTGGCCTGCCAGGCTCTCTGTCTCTGTCTGTCTCTGACTGGGAGGGAGCACATTCCTCTCGTGCCACGACTGCCCTCCCTCACATGAAGTAACTGTGTAGCGGCTGAGGCTCTGTCCCAGGGTTCCTGCTGGCAGGAAGTGAAGCGTCTAGCACTCCAACCGAGCGCAGGCCAGGCCAGCTCCTCAGAGAGGCTGGGAGAGACAGACTCTTCTTTCTTTCTCCTCCACGTCAATATCAGCTCTATCTCCTCGTTCAGACAGCAGCCAGCCAGCAGAGATAGGTCTGATCATCTAGTGTCTCTGATGATTTAATGGTAGAATGAATGGGTGCATCTGGCAGTGGCACGGACATGGCAGGCCTGGTATAACACTGACAATCCATTACTGTTGATAGACTGCCTGGTGAGAGATACAGGATACTGGCATGGATGTGGTGTGGTAAGAGCTGGGTTGGTGTGTTCCATGTTGTTTGTGTCCCTGCTGCTGTGAATGTGTCTCTGTCTGTTAAGTCCTGTATTTGTTTTCATTCTGTGCTGGTGTGTTTGTGTCAAGTCGTCTCGTCGTCACAAGTCTCATTTTTACATTGAGTTTTTTGCCCAGGAGGATAAGAGTTCCTGCCATCCTCATCCTCAAACCCAATCTCTTCTCAGACAGATGAGCGCCCCTCCCCCCCTCTCTCATCCTCTCCCCCTCTCCCTCCCTCTGTTCCCTGCTCTAACGACGGCTGCGTGCTCGACGTGAGGAACCAAAAGCTCTGCCACTTTACTTTAGCGCAGGGGGATGTGTTTTCAGACACACGGGATGTGTTGTAAATATTGGTGTCAAACACAGAGGGCACTATTACCAACCAGCACCTCAGCATCCTAACACCAGGGAGAGCAATTACCAGCATGATCTCAACACAATAGTATGATGCTACTGCTGCCTGCCTGCATGACAACAACGGACTCTTATCTGCCTCCTCTCTCTCTCTCTCTCTCTCTCTCTCTCTCTCTCTCTCTCTCTCTCTCTCTCTCTCTCTCTCTCTCTCTCTCTCTCTCTCACACATCTATATGACTCCTCTGTTTCTCTACTCTCTGTCAATCTCCCTCCCTCCCTGTAATAATTGAATGCATCTCATTCCTAGCCGGCCTTCATGCTTAGCTGCCTGTGCCACCCAGGACTGAGCCTGTTGGACTGAGGAAAGACAATTTGCTCCACCATGACTCCCCAGGGACCATTCACACGCTCACTGCTGACATTTGCTAAGAGACATTTTGCAACATGGCGAGGATTGATATGTTAAGCAGATTGAGATTTTTGTCTCTATAAAGATTCACTGATGCACTTTGAAATCAGTCCTGGGAAAGCACACTTTGATCACAAAGTCAATGTTGTTGTAGGGCTTTTAACCGTTTACCAGCAGTGTACGGTGCTGTTACAGGCTGATTGTTACATGGAGCCCCTCCGTAACATTAGTTTAAATAATGCTTGACACAAGACCTTTCACTTTAGTAGTTCAGTCTCAGTGACTGTGTAAAACAACCTCTCCCTCAACGTGGTTAAGACAAAGGAGATGATTGTGGACTACAGGAAAAGGAGGACCGAGCACGTCCCCATTCTCATCGACAGGGCTGCAGTGGAGCAGGTTGAGAGCTTCAAGTTCCTTGGTGTCCACATCACCAACAAACTAGAATGGTCGAAGCACACCAAGACAGTCGTGAAGAGGGCACAACAAAACCTATTCCCTCTCAGGAGAATGAAAATATTTGTCATGGCTCCTCAGATCCTAAAAAGGTTCTACAGCTGCACCATCGAGAGCTGCCTGGTATGGCAACTGCTCTGCCTCTGACCGCAAGGCACTACAGTGGGTTGTCCGTACGGCACAGTACATCACTGGGGCCAAGCTACCTGACATCCAGGACCTCTATACCAGGCGGTGTCAGAGAAAGGTCCTAAAAATTGTCAAAGACTCCAGCCACCCTAGTCATAGACTGTTCTCTCTGTTACGAGCGCCAAGCCTAGGTCCAAGAGACTTCTAAACAGCTTCTTCCCACAAGCTATAAGACTCCTGAACAACTAATCAAATGGCTACCCAGACTATTTGCATTGCCAACCCCAATCTTTTACGCTGCTGCTGCTCTCTGTTTGTTATCTATGCATAGTCATTTTAATAACTCTACCTACATGTACATTTTACCTCAATTACCTTGACAAACCGGTACCCCCGCACATTGACTCTGTACCGGTACCCCCTGTATATAGCCTCCACATTGACTCTGTACCGGTACCCCCTGTATATAGCCTCCACATTGACTCTGTACCGGTACCCCCTATATATAGCCTCCACATTGACTCTGTACCGGTACCCCCTGTATATAGCCTCCACATTGACTCTGTACCGGTACCCCCTATATATAGCCTCCACATTGACTCTGTACCGGTACCCCCTGCATATAGCCTCCACATTGACTCTGTACCGGTACCCCCTATATATAGCCTCCACATTGACTCTGTACCGGTACCCCCTATATATAGCCTCCACATTGACTCTGTACCGGTACCCCCTATATATAGCCTCCACATTGACTCTGTACCGGTACCCCCTGTATATAGCCTCCACATTGACTCTGTACCGGTACCCCCTATATATAGCCTCCACATTGACTCTGTACCGGTACCCCCTATATATAGCCTCCACATTGACTCTGTACCGGTACCCCCTGTATATAGCCTCCACATTGACTCTGTACCGGTACCCCCTATATATAGCCTCCACATTGACTCTGTACCGGTACCCCCTGTATATAGCCTCCACATTGACTCTGTACCGGTACCCCCTATATATAGCCTCCACATTGACTCTGTACCGGTACCCCCTGCATATAGCCTCCACATTGACTCTGTACCGGTACCCCCTATATATAGCCTCCACATTGACTCTGTACCGGCACCCCCTGTATATAGCCTCCACATTGACTCTGTACCGGTACCCCCTATATATAGCCTCCACATTGACTCTGTACCGGTACCCCCTGTATATAGCCTCCACATTGACTCTGTACCGGTACCCCCTATATATAGCCTCCACATTGACTCTGTACCGGTACCCCCTGCATATAGCCTCCACATTGACTCTGTACCGGTACCCCCTATATATAGCCTCCACATTGACTCTGTACCGGTACCCCCTGTATATAGCCTCCACATTGACTCTGTACCGGTACCCCCTGCATATAGCCTCCACATTGACTCTGTACCGGTACCCCCTATATATAGCCTCCACATTGACTCTGTACCGGTACCCCCTGTATATAGCCTCCACATTGACTCTGTACCGGTACCCCCTGTATATAGCCTCCACATTGACTCTGTACCGGTACCCCCTATATATAGCCTCCACATTGACTCTGTACCGGTACCCCCTGTATATAGCCTCCACATTGACTCTGTACCGGTACCCCCTGTATATAGCCTCCACATTGACTCTGTACCGGTACCCCCTGTATATAGCCTCCACATTGACTCTGTACCGGTACCCCCTGTATATAGCCTCCACATTGACTCTGTACCGGTACCCACTGTATATAGTCTCCACATTGACTCTGTACCGGTACCCCCTGCATATAGCCTCCACATTGACTCTGTACCGGTACCCCCTATATATAGCCTCCACATTGACTCTGTACCGGTACCCCCTGCATATAGCCTCCACATTGACTCTGTACCGGTACCCCCTATATATAGCCTCCACATTGACTCTGTACCGGTACCCCCTGTATATAGCCTCCACATTGACTCTGTACCGGTACCCCCTGTATATAGCCTCCACATTGACTCTGTACCGGTACCCCCTGTATATACCCTCCACATTGACTCTGTACCGGTACCCCCTGTATATAACCTCCACATTGACTCTGTACCGATACCCCCTGTATATAGCCTCCACATTGACTCTGTACCGGTACCCCCTGTATATAGCCTCCACATTGACTCTGTACCGGTACCCCCTGTATATAGCCTCCACATTGACTCTGTACCGGTACCCCCTATATATAGCCTCCACATTGACTCTGTACCGGTACCCCCTGTATATAGCCTCCACATTGACTCTGTACCGGTACCCCCTATATATAGCCTCCACATTGACTCTGTACCGGTACCCCCTATATATAGCCTCCACATTGACTCTGTACCGGTACCCCCTGTATATAGCCTCCACATTGACTCTGTACCGGTACCCCCTATATATAGCCTCCACATTGACTCTGTACCGGTACCCCCTGTATATAGCCCCGCTATTGCTATTTTACTGCTGCTCTTTAATTACTTGTTACTGTAATTTCTTAATTTTTCTTATTTTTTTTCTTAACTGCAATGTTGGTTAAGGGCTTGTAAGTAAGCATTCACTCTAAGGTCTACCTGTTGTATCCCAGCGCATGTGACAAATAACATTTGATTTGATAAAAGACTGGATAAGAGTATTCACTTGTGATTTGTTTTCAAGGAATGCACATATTTACCATTTGCCATCAGATGATGTATTTTGCTGTCATCGTGGCTGGGCAGTTAAGAGTTAACGTGCCTGCTCCTCTCCTCTTGATGACATCAGTATTGTCTTTGCATCCATGAAATGAAATGTCTAATCTTAGTCAGCAGGAGTGGGGAATTCACACACATTAATATGGAGCTCGATCTCCTCTCCCCTCCTCTGCAGTCTCTCCCTCCCTGTTCTCTTCGGTATGAAACGGTCTATGTTTGGAGCTAATGCAGGGCTTTGTACTGCAGGCACAGCCGTAGTGTTACATTTATAGTACCTCTTGTCCTAGCACAAGAGTGTTGGACATGGAATAATGCTAAGACAGCTAGCAGTTAGCTGGGGAATGATATGATGGTCATTGTATTTAATAAATGACCTTGTCCATGATGTCCAGAATCACTATGTTGTGAGGCTTGGGACTGGACCACAGCAGCCACAGACTACAGCTAGCTAAAAGGGCTTTTCTCTGGGTGGGCTCAGACCTCTCTCCTCTTCCTCTGACCATCCATCCAGCTCAGCCATGGACCAAACCCAGGTCAGAAGAGACAGGTCAGAGGAGACAGGTCAGAGGAGACAGGAGAGAGGAGACAGGAGAGAGGAGACAGGTCAGAGGAGACAGGAAAGAGGAGAGAGGAGACAGGTCAGATGAGACAGGTCAGAGGAGAGAGGAGACAGGAGAAAGGAGACAGGTCAGAGGAGAGAGGAGAGAGGAGACAGGTCAGAGGAGACAGGTCAGAGGGGAGAGGAGAGAGGAGAAAGGTCAGAGGAGACATGAGAGAGGAAACAGGTCAGAGGAGACATGTCAGAGGAGAGAAGAGAGAGGAGACAGGTCAGAGGAGACAGGTCAGAGGAGAGAAGAGAGAGGAGACAGGTCAGAGGAGACAGGTCAGAGGAGAGAGGAGACAGGTCAGAGGAGAGAAGAGACAGGTCAGAGGAAACAGGTCAGAGGAGAGAAGAGAGAGGAGACAGGTCAGAGGAGAGAAGAGAGAGGAGACAGGTCAGAGGAGAGAAGAGAGAGGAGAGAGGAGACAGGTCAGAGGAGAGAAGAGACAGGTCAGAGGAAACAGGTCAGAGGAGAGAAGAGAGAGGAGACAGGTCAGAGGAGAGAAGAGAGAGGAGACAGGTCAGAGGAGAGAAGAGAGAGGAGAGAGGAGACAGGTACAGATGAGACAGGTCAGAGGAGACAGGTCAGAGGAGAGAGGAGACAGGTCAGAGGAGAGAGGAGACAGGTACAGATGAGACAGGTCAGAGGAGACAGGTCAGAGGAGAGAGGTCAGAGGAGACAGGAGAGAGGAGACAGGTCAGAGGAGACAGGAGAGAGGAGACAGGATAAACATGTTAGCAGGTGGGGCTGGTGTGAAGCTAGAGCTGGACACAGACAGTAAATGACTGTAATGACAGTCTGTTGGAGGAAGGTGGTGATTTGGTCATCTGTGTGGAGGACAGGACAGTGATGACCACAGTGACTGGCCACAATGCCTGGCCTGGCTGTAGGGCTGGAGCTGTGTGTGTGTGTTTGTGAGCTTGGCAGGGCTATCACTGCTTTCAGCAGCTCCAAGACTAGCAGTTTATGATGGAGTTGCATATGAACACATGCAGGCAATCACATTTTCCCTGCAACATGTAGACCAATAGAAGGCCACCAGTTCAATTTATGTCCCCACATTCAAAATGGAATTACATTAATAACAATTAAGTAATATTGTTTTTATGTCTATGTGATTTTGATGGGTAAAGTCTGTTGTTTCCTAATCCACATTTCACTATGTTTTGTGGGGATTATTTTGTTTTTGCTGATTAACAACTTTGCACACTTTCTTAATAGCTTTTGTTTTGCAATAAGCTCACGAGAGTTGGAAACTGCAGTACAATAAGCTCACGAGAGTTGGAAACTGCAGTTCAATAAGCTCACGAGAGTTGGAAACTGCAGTACAATAAGCTCACGAGAGTTGGAAACTGCAGTTCAAGAAGCTCACGAGAGTTGGAAACTGCAGTTCAATAAGCTCACGAGAGTTGGAAACTGCAGTTCAAGAAGCTCACGAGAGTTGGAAACTGCAGTTCAATAAGCTCACGAGAGTTGGAAACTGCAGTTCAATAAGCTCACGAGAGTTGGAAACTGCAGTTCAATAAGCTCACGAGAGTTGGAAACTGCAGTTCAATAAGCTCACGAGAGTTGGAAACTGCAGTTCAATAAGCTCACGAGAGTTGGACACTGCAGTTCAATAAGCTCACGAGAGTTGGAAACTGCAGTACAATAAGCTCACGAGAGTTGGAAACTGCAGTGCAATAAGCTCACGAGAGCTGGAAACTGCAGTTCAATAAGCTCACGAGAGTTGGAAACTGCAGTACAATAAGCTCACGAGAGTTGGAAACTGCAGTTCAAGAAGCTCACGAGAGTTGGAAACTGCAGTACAATAAGCTCACGAGAGTTGGAAACTGCAGTACAATAAGCTCACGAGAGTTGGAAACTGCAGTACAATAAGCTCACGAGAGTTGGAAACTGCAGTTCAATAAGCTCACGAGAGTTGGAAACTGCAGTACAATAAGCTCACGAGAGTTGGAAACTGCAGTACAATAAGCTCACGAGAGTTGGAAACTGCAGTTCAATAAGCTCACGAGAGTTGGAAACTGCAGTTCATGAATTGAATTTCAGATTTAGCACTGAATTAGTATTCTCTTAACACCTCAATTGAATGGCATGCCCAGATGAACAAAACTGAAAATACATTGGAACAAATAAAGAAATTGTGCTCTATTCCCTGTGACAGTTTTATCTACTGTCCCTCTTTCTGAAAAAACATGGTTCAATTTATATTATTCATCTTTTCAAAAGTACATCCGTTTCTCCAAGGAAAAAAAAACATTTATATTTGCTATCAAGTCTTTTGGTGTAGTATGAACTAGATAGTTGGCTCATCCCCGGAAATAGGCCTAGTTTGGGATGAAATCTCATTTAATAGAACTTTACAGGACAATATTGGAGTAACACTTAAATCACTTCAGACAATCTGAAGTCAGTTTAGAAAATCTTCCGTATGTTGCGCCAGCCTCCATGGGTTTAACTGCAGTGATGTTGTAACTTGAGCTCTCACTAGGTATTCTTCCATTTGAATGATGTGTTTCCTTCCCCACACTAGGGAGCACTTATTCCTGGTCTGAGTTTAGCAGTGGCATTCTGAACTTGGCAGTGACATGAGGGGATTTGCTCAAGTTGGGCTCAGTGTATTGGCAAAGGGATTCCACTTGAGACAGACCAGGGAGGGGAGAGGAGGAGAGGGAGTAGAGGGAGGAGAGAGGAGAGAGGGATGGAGTGAGAGAGGGAGGGCGACCTGAGTGCGTCCCATATCGCAGCAGAGTGTGTGGCAGAGTGCCCTAGATCTGTGGATTGAAGAGTAGTGCCCTTTAGCCACACAGGCCTGTCTAATTAATATGAATGTTAGGCAGGGAGGGAGGGGAGTGCAGCCTGCTGCAGAGAGAAAACAGTAACACCACACTAGGGCTGACCCCATTTAGTCGACTGGTCGATTGTTTGGTCAATAGGCTGTTGGTCGACCAAGATTTTTTTAGACCAGCCGTGGCAAATAAATACAACATATTACAACAGGAGACACCTGTCTGATTCACGCCTGTCTGATTCACGCCTGTCTGATTCACGCTTGTCTGATTCACACCTGTCTGATTCACGCCTGTCTGATTCACGCCTGTCTGATTCACGCCTGTCTGATTCGCGCCTGTCTGATTCACGTCTGTCTGATTCACGCCTGTCTGATTCACACCTGTCTGATTCACGTCTGTCTGATTCACGCCTGTCTGATTCACGTCTGTCTGATTCACACCTGTCTGATTTACGTCTGTCTGATTCACGCCTGTCTGAGTGGACTAATCCATTGTGGAGGCTGGGATGGCACACCAGTATCACCAACAATACATTTACCGTTAATTCCCATTATTTATCATCTACAATGTTTGTTTGGTTACCATAATTTCCGTTAATCCAGTCAATATATTATTACTACAGTCTTACCGTTGTCATTGTAGGAGTGGACACATTGTTTGCAGAGCGCACAACCTAGGCTACACTTGTGGTATTTTTGGGGGTTTATTTAATTCCATTTATGAGTTGTCAATTTGTTCATTGTCTTTTGTTTGGAGAGCTCCTGTCAGTCTTGAGAAAGGTAACGCACCTGATTACACATATAGAAGGAAGAGTAGTATACCTGGCCTGCGCGCAAATATAGGCCTATAAATGTAGGCCTATAAATGTAGGCCTATAAATGTAGGCCTATAAATGTAGGCCTATAAATGTAGGCCTATAAATGTAGGCCTATAAATGTAGGCCTATAAATGTAGGCCTATAAATGTAGGTCTATAAATATAGGCCTATAAATGTAGGTCTATAAATGTAGGTCTATAAATGTAGGTCTATAAATATAGGCCTATAAATGTAGGCCTATAAATGTAGACCTATAAATGTAGGCCTATAAATGTTCCCATTTGGGAATATGATACTATTTCTGATTGTCTTCACTTACCATCACTGTGGTGCTTCTCAGTAAATTAAGTCTGTTTTTACATCCATTGAGAATGACAATAGTTCCTCAATGTTGCCTGTTTGAAAAATATTTCCAGCTTTCTCCCTTTCCTATTACTACTAGGCAGGCTCTGTTTCAGGGGAAAGGTGATAAAATAGGCCTACCTGATTACTTCTTATCCCTTGCTAAACAGCCTAATGCTGTCTGTCTGTCTGTCTGTCTGTCTGTCTGTCTGTCTGTCTGTCCGGAGCTCACTGGCGCTGGACACTCTGAGGGCGCACAATATTTTATACAATGTTTGCTAGCACAAGTTTCAGCTGGCCCAAGCTAATACAATAGTTGATACAATGTTTCAAGTTCCTTGCAGACAGGCCATGCATAGCCAATGTGATTTATAGGATATTTATTTTTATCAGGATATTTTCTACCTTCGGGCTGCAATGTTTTTATTTGTTGGCTTTATGTAGGCTATTTTTACATATTGGCAATGACAATAGAAGTTACTTTTAGATTTGTATCATTTTCATTTAGATAGAATTTTGATTAACCACATGACATTGATTTTGAGATATGAAGACTTTACTATAAATGAAATTAAACTCTGTGTATAATGTTTTTATTTCAGTGCTTAAATCATCAGAAAAACTCAGTAGCCTACACATAGTTGATTTTATTCAAACATAAGGTGTGTCTATATATGGAAAAAAACACGTTTAAAAATGTGACTCTCGATCAACCAACATTTTTTAGTCGGTGACATCCCTTCAGTAGCTGTATGTGTGCTTGGGTTTAAAGTGATGGAGTTTAAAAGAGGGTTGTGTGTATAATGATATTCCTGCAAAAACATTATTTCAAAGTATAAACCTCTGAACCTATTGCATTTGGGTGTACTTTATGTGTGTGTGTGTGTGTGTGTGTGTGTGTGTGTGTGCGTGTGAGTCCGCTTCATAACACACATACTGTAGTATCATCACTCTTTGCTCCACATTATGGCACTTGTTTCCACTTTTTTTGTCAGATTGTAGTCACTGGTGATTGAGTGAGTGAGTGGTTGTGGTCATCAGTCTGTGGTCAGTGGTTGTGGTTGGTTCAGTGATTGGCAGAGCTGTATCATGGCTATTTGGAACAATTTTAAGAGCAAACAGGCGACAGAAAAGACCATCCGTCAACCCTGCTCACAGAATATTGACTTTGTTTTTTAATTTGGTTTCTATAGAAAAATTGCATTTACTACATAAAAGTGTTTGAACAAATGTTATACAACTTCCCACAACTGAATGAATGCGGTGGATTTGCTCCTTGACATACAGTTGAAGTCGAAAATTAACATGTCAGGAATTGTCAGGAATTGTGAAAAACTGAGTTTAAATGTAAATTTAAACTCAGTTTTTCACAATTCCTGACATTTAATCCTAGCAAGAATTCCCTGTCTTAGGTCAGTTAGGATCACCACTTTATTTTAAGAATGTGAAATTTCAGAACAATAGTAGAGAGCATGTTTTATTTCAGCTTTTATTTCTTTCATCCCATTCCTCCTGACAGAGGTGGTGTAACTGAGTCAGGTTTGTAGGCCTCCTTGCTCGCACATGCTTTTCAGTTCTTCCCACACATTTTCTATAGGATTGAGGTCAGGGCTTTGTGATGGCCACTCCAATACCTTGACTTTGTTGTACCTAAGCCATTTTGCCACAACGTTGGAAGTATGCTTGGGGTCATTGTCAATTTGGAAGACCCATTTGAGACCAAGCTTCAACATCCTGACTGATGTCTCAAGATGTTGCTTCAATATATCCACTTTTTTTTTTTATTGAATTTTTACCTTTATTTAACTAGGCAAGTCAGTTAAGAACCAATTCTTATTTTCAATGACGGCCTAGGAACTGCCTTGTTCAGGGGCAGAATGTCAGCTCGGGGATTCGAACTTGCAACCTTTTGGTTACTAGTCCAACGCTCTAACCACTGGGCTACCCTGCCGCCCCGTCTACATAATTTTCTTCCCTCATGAGGCCATCTATTTTGTGAAGTGCACCAGTCCCTCCTGCAGAAAAGCAACCCCACAACATGATGCTGCCACCCCGTGCTTCATGATTGGGATGATCGGCTTGCAAGCATCCCCATTTTTCATCCAAACATGGCCAAACAGTTCTATTTTTGTTTCATCAGACCAGAGGACATTTCTCCAAAAAGTACAATCTTTGTCCCCATGTGCAGTTTCAAACTGTAGCCTGGCTTTTTTTATGGTGGTTTTGGAGCAGTGGCTTCTTCCTTGCTGAGCGGCCTTTCAGGTTATGTCGATATAGGACTCGTTTTACTGTGGATATAGATACTTTTGTACCCGTTTCCTCCAGCATCTTCACAAGGTCCTTTGCTGTTGTTCTGGGATTTATTTGCACACGTTAATCTCTAGGAGACAGAACGCGTCTCCTTCCTGAGCGGTATGATGGCTGCGTGGTCCCATGAAGTTTATACTTGCATGCTATTGTTTGTACAGATGAACGTGGTACCTTCAGGCATTTGGAAATTGTTCCCAAGGATGAACCAGACTTGTGGAGGTCTACATTTTTTTCTGAGGTCTTGGCTGATTTCTTTTGCTTTTCCCATGATGTCAAGCGAAGAAGCACTGAGGTTGAAGGTAGGCCTTGAAATACATCCACAGGTACACCTCAAATGATGTCAATTAGCCTATCAGAAGCTTCTAAGGCCATGAAATCATTTTCTAGAATTTTCCAAGCTGTTTAAAGGCAAAGTCAACTTAGTCTATGTAATCTTCTGACCCACTGGAATTGTGATACAGTGAATTTGAAGTCAAATCAAATTTCAAATCAAATGTATTTATAAAGCCCTTCTTACATCAGCTGATATCTCAAAGTGCTGTACAGAAACCCAGCCTAAAACTCCAAACAGTAAGCAATGCTGGTGTAGAAGCACGGTGGCTAGGAAAAACTCCCTAGAAAGGCCAGAACCTAGGAAGAAACCTAGAGAGGAACCAGGGGGTGGCCAGTCCTCTTCTGGCTGTGTCGGGTGAAGATTATAACAGAACATTGCCAAGATGTTCAAATGTTCATAGATGACCAGCAGGGTCAAATATTAATAATCACAGTGGTTGTCGAGGGTGCAACAGGTCAGCACCTCAGGAGTAAATGTCAGTTGGCTTTTATATAGATATAACATATTGACCCTAGCCCCCCGACACATAAACTACTGCAGGATAATTACTGGAGGTTGAGACAGGAGGGGTCGGGAGACACTGTGGCCCCGTCCGACGATACCCCCGGACAGGGCCAAACAGACAGGATGTAACCCCACCCACTTTGCCAAAGCACAGCCCCACAGCTCTAGAGGGATATCTTCAACCACCAACTTACCATCCTGAGACAAGGTTGAGTATAGCCTACAAAGATCTCAGCCACGGCCCAACCCAAGGGGGGGGTGCCTACCCAGACAGGAAGATCACGTCAGTGACTCAACCCACTCAAGTGAGTCCCCTCCTAGGGACGGCATGAAAGAGCACCAGTAAGTAAGCCAGTGACTCAGCCCCTGTAATAGGGTTAGAGGCAGAGAATTCCAGTGGAGAGAGGGGAACCGGCCAGGCAGAGACAGCAAGGGCGGTTCGTTGCTCCATAGCCTTTCCGTTCACCTTCACACTCATGGGCCAGACTACACTCAATCATAGGACCTACTGAAGAGATGAGTCTTCAATAAAGACCTAAAGGTTGAGACCAAGTCTGCGTCTCTCACATGGGTAGGCAGACCATTCCATAAAAATTGAGCTCTATAGGAGAAAGCCCTGCCTCCAGCTGTTTGCTTAGAAATTCTAGGGACAGTTAGGAGGCCTGCGTCTTGTGACTGTAGCGTAGTGAAATCATGTGAAAGTGAAGTAATCTGTCTGTAAACAATTGTTGGAAAAATTACTTGTGTCATGCATAAAGTTGATGACCTAACCGGCTTGCCAAAACTATAGTTTGTTAACAAGAAATGTGTGGATTGGTTGAAAAATGAGTTTTAATGATTCCAACCTAAGTGTATGTAAACTTGTGACTTCAACTGTATCTCCTGGACATTGTCCGTTGATTAGCTCTGCCAGCCAGCCAGCCAGCCAGCCAGCCAGCCAGCCAGCCAGCCAGGCATTGTATACAGTACTGTACAGTAGGCCATTCTGCTGCTCCCAGCAGGGTTGGCTCAGGCGTTATTGAGTAGGGATGTGGAGCTATTGTTTAGGGAGGCAGAGATGAGCCACACAGAGCCCCCCCCCCCCCCCCCCCCCTTGTCTGACTGAGACAGAGGGAACAAATGTCATAAATCATCCATAATTCACCACACTGGATAGGAGAGGAGAAAAGGGGAGACATCACGCTTCACATAATCTGCCCTGCTCACAAATCCACCATACGGGTGACAGATTAACATTAGCCTGACATCTAGGCTACGATTTTCCAGTCAACTCACCAGGACCCAGAAAAGAACCTGTAAATGTGAAATACTTGAAAGGAAAAGATTTCTCCTGGCATCTCTCTTTTCAGGTTCAGTTTACTGTGTAACAGAAGAAGCGTATTTAGCATATTACTGTTATATACCTGTGTAGTCAATTTAGCGGGAATGTATATTCACCTTGGAGAACCATTTTTATGGGAGTCTGGGGGCATCCACCCCCTGCAGAAATGTGACAATAAATTGTGTATTTTGGTGTGCTCTGAACTGCATATGGAATGAATAGACTTTCAAAAAGAGTTGTTCTAAAACATTTCACAAACCGTCTTGTCCCTGTCCTCTTGCATTGTGTCCAGGTGGCCTCTAAGGACTTCATGGCTATGAAGCGCTCCCAGCTCTATGGGATGGGCAACAACCCCTACTCTCAGCAGCAGCAGGGTGGGCCCTATCCCAACCAGCCATACGGATCGCCCACTCCACACCGATACCCAATGGGGATGCAGGGGAGGGGCCAGGTGGGCATTGGCGGGATGCAGTACCCTCAACAGCAGGTATGTGCACTATGTCCACATGAGGAAGATGATTCACAATTGTGCAACTGTTCTGTTGCACACTCGCTCCCTAGGGCCAGGATCTTTTCCAGACCATCTGATGTGACAGGAACATCCCCAGGCCCTTTTCTTCCCTGATGCTTGACACTTGATTTAAGTGTACTTTAATACCAAGCCATTCTGTGTTCTCTGAGTGTATCATGTCAAATGGTACAGTAGAGTGTCAGATTGATTAGTAAGTATCTCAGTGTGATTGAGAAAGCATCCTCTGTACAGTAGATTACAGGAACTGTCACAGTTGTCATAAATGGCATTGCAATGGATATTTGTTTCTCATTTGGAACAATATCTGTATTTCTTCGAAGGATGGCATGTTTAATTTCAGATCTAGCCCAAAGTGCCACGCAGTGCCGCCTCTGATATTTCTGTGGCTCGCACCTGGAAGTGGCAGTTCATCAATGCGTTCCCCATATCCTCCCTTTGGAATGGGCTGGTTGTTGTCTTTAGTATGATGAAACCAAACCCAGTCATTCTAACAACAGTCAACATCTGTCCTTCACAGCCAACAGCCGCACTTCACTAATATAATGATTCAGTGTTCCAAACAATGTGTTTGCCCTGTCTAACGCACCCGAAAGTCAATCCCATTTGGAGTGTGTGTGTGTGTGTGTATGTGTGTGTGTGTGTGTGTGTGTGTGTGTGTGTGTGCATGCGTGCGTGCGTGCGTGTGTGTTTGCGTGCATGCGTGTGTTAGAGATAGAGTCTTGTCTCTGTACGCAGACTAGGACAAAGGCTCAGTCAGTTTGGTTGGTTTTTAAACAACTGTGTTTGCTGCCTAAGCAGGCCAGTTTATTCTATAATTAGCCTGACCTGATGGTCAGAGTTTTAATGTGCCTCGCCAAGGTGTGTTGCACACATGGTGAGAGCAGATATGATATTGAGAAGGACAGACAGACAGTCTTTATTCTCTCTGATTACATTTATATTATAAACCAGGGATGGGGAACTGGCTTACAGGCCCTAAAAAATAAATACAAATAATAAGAATAATAGTAAAAATTGCATGAAATTAGTTTTACAATTGCAAAATCTTCTGTCCGCCCATGGCAAAAAGTGTAGAATTGTAGCATTCTTGCTTCAAAACTTCAACATTTTCTTTACACCCCGTGGCAAAATGCTTAGAATTGCACAAAAATGAACTCTAAAAGTCTAAAAACTTTGTCTCCGGGGGCTACTAAGATGTTTTGCTCTCAATGTGGGGGAGGGGGAATGGATGTGGGTATGCAGACCGCCAAGGTTTAATCAGAACTGGAGACTGCGTCCAAGATGTGCGCCCATTGTTTTCAAGGCAGTCTACTCACGCACACGCACACACACACACACACACACACACACACACACACACACACACACACACACACACACACACACACACACACACACACACACACACACACACACAATTCAGCCATGGTGGCGCAGACCCAGTGTATTCTGAAGTCAAGTCAGTACACAGCACTACACAATAATCCACATAGTTTAAAAAGCAGTAGAGACTCAGTGTCGTTTAAACTGTTTTCATTATTCACTCTAACATGCGCCTGTTCAGTATTATTTACTCTCCCATTCTCATGTTCAGTATTATTTACTCTCCCATTCTCATGTTCAATGTGATTTACTCTCCCATTCTCATGTTCAATATGATTTACTCTTCCATTCTCATGTTCAATATGATTTACTCTCCCATTCTCATGTTCAATATGATTTACTCTCCCATTCTCATGTTCAATGATTTACTCTTCCATTCTCATGTTCAATATGATTTACTCTCCCATTCTCATGTTCAATATGATTTACTCTCCCATTCTCATGTTCAATATTATTTACTCTCCCATTCTCATGTTCAGAAGTATTTACTCTCCCATTCTCATGTTCAATATTATTTACTCTCCCATTCTCATGTTCAATATGATTTACTCTCCCATTCTCATGTTCAATATGATTTACTCTCCCATTCTCATGTTCAATATGATTTACTCTCCCATTCTCATGTTCAATATGATTTACTCTCCCATTCTCATGTTCAGAAGTATTTACTCTCCCATTCTCATGTTCAATATTATTTACTCTCCCATTCTCATGTTCAATATGATTTACTCTCCCATTCTCATGTTCAATATGATTTACTCTCCCATTCTCATGTTCAATATGATTTACTCTCCCATTCTCATGTTCAATATGATTTACTCTCCCATTCTCATGTTCAATATGATTTACTCTCCCATTCTCATGTTCAATATGATTTACTCTTCCATTCTCATGTTCAATATGATTTACTCTCCCATTCTCATGTTCAATATGATTTACTCTCCCATTCTCATGTTCAATGATTTACTCTTCCATTCTCATGTTCAATATGATTTACTCTCCCATTCTCATGTTCAATATGATTTACTCTCCCATTCTCATGTTCAATATTATTTACTCTCCCATTCCCATGTTCAATATGATTTACTCTCCCATTCTCATGTTCAATATGATTTACTCTCCCATTCTCATGTTCAATGTGATTTACTCTCCCATTCTCATGTTCAGAAGTATTTACTCTCCCATTCTCATGTTCAATATTATTTACTCTCCCATTCTCATGTTCAATATGATTTACTCTCCCATTCTCATGTTCAATATTATTTACTCTCCCATTCTCATGTTCCATGTTCAATATTATTTACTCTCCCTGTTACGCACGCCTCTATGAAGAGGGAACGGAACACCCTGCTACAACTCAACTCTCCGTGAAGTGAAAGAGGTATGGACTGTAGGTGTGAGTAAGGATGACAAAAGGCAGAGAATTTACCGTTTACTAGGAATTTATTCCCTCACACGGTAATATGGGGAAAAGGGGCTGGACGGAACCAAAGCGAATAAAGTAAATCTCAAAGCCCCCTCTCCTACCTTACCTGCCTACCCACTACTTACCTAATTTAGCACCACCTGGTGCCCTAACCAAAATACAGGGGGTGGTCCGCCCAGGTCTTACCTAGTGTGCCTAGACAGTGAATATACTACGGGTATATGTATGCCCGCGGGCCTCTTGCCTAAGCACTCCCTAGGTGCCTTCCCCTTCCCCCCTGGGAACAAATGAAACAGAATATTAAACAATCCACTTCACAACAAAACTGAGAAAAAACTAACTCAGGCCATTAAAGAAGCTCTGACAAAGCAACAAACACAGAACATACCAAAGCTGCTACCAACAACAACAACTAACATAGTACATACCAATGACCAACATGCTATACCCCTCAGCCATCAACCTCCTCTCTCAGCAATGATCTTTATCACAATCAATCTCTCCCCTGCACAACAGAACACTGGCTTTTATGGCTTCAGAAGGCATTGGAAATTGGAGACAGCAGCGTCCTGACGAGGGAGCGGGGTCAGCTCTCCAATTAATCTTGGAGTCGACCAATCAGCTGCTGGGGGATTTCGGGAAGCCATCTCCTGAAACACACTCAAATACACAAACTACAATGATTTACTCTCCCATTCTCATGTTCAATATGATTTACTCTCCCATTCTCATGTTCAATATGATTTACTCTCCCATTCTCATGTTCAATATTATTTACTCTCCCATTCTCATGTTCAATATGATTTACTCTCCCATTCTCATGTTCAATATTATTTACTCTCCCATTCTCATGTTCAATATTATTTACTCTCCCATGCTCATGTTCAATATGATTTACTCTCCCGTTCTCATGTTCAATATGATTTACTCTCCCATTCTCATGTTCAATATTATTTACTCTCCCATTCTCATGTTCAATGATTTACTCTCCCATTCTCATGTTCAATGATTTACTCTCCCGTTCTCATGTTCAATATGATTTACTCTCCCGTTCTCATGTTCAATATTATTTACTCTCCCATTCTCATGTTCAATATTATTTACTCTCCCATGCTCATGTTCAATATGATTTACTCTCCCGTTCTCATGTTCAATATGATTTACTCTCCCATGCTCATGTTCAATATGATTTACTCTCCCGTTCTCATGTTCAATATGATTTACTCTCCCGTTCTCATGTTCAATATGATTTACTCTCCCATTCTCATGTTCAATATTATTTACTCTCCCATTCTCATGTTCAATGATTTACTCTCCCATTCTCATGTTCAATATTTCATGTTCACTATTATTGGATCCCAGGGTCTAGCCAGCATGGCTGGGGCTGTGTCTGTGTGTGTGTGTTTGAGTCTGTGTGTGCAGACTGACTGAGACTACAGACCACATCAGAGACTTCTTTCTACAGTTAAGCTGCTGCTACTTCTGCTGTAGGCTGCTTCTGGCTCACTGTGATGACATCAGCACGCTCGGGCGCCACATTAACACAGGCATCAGAGACCTACTGTAATGCAGTGAGTAGAGGGATGTCGATGGAAAACACGCACGCAGGCTAGCACTCACACAGATACACATGAGTGGGGATGCGCATACACACAACGCACGCACATGCACGCACACCTTTCCATGACTGTGGACTCACTTCCAGAATATGTTGTGTAAAATACACACACACACACACACACACACACACACACACACACACACACACACACACACACACACACACACACACACACACACACACACACACACACACACACACACACACACACAAAACAAATTCCACACAAATTCCATTTTGGTCTCATGAAAATCAAGCTAATTACATGGGGAGAAAGACCATAGAGCCGCACAGAGCTGCAATGCAAAAATAATTAGCTAAATTATTGTTATCCCTCGTTATGGCCAAGGGAGGCCAAGGGAGCTAACTTCTAACGTTATAATTATCTGGTGTTCACATTAAAGTGGAAGGCGCCACAGTGAATTTGTGAAATACAACCAACTGAAAGTAATGAGTTTATATCTGGGGAGATAAAAGTGTTTGAATCATCAGATTCATCTTTACAGTGTCACGAGCAAGACAAATGGAGACTAGGCGATGAGAGAGAAGGTCAAAGAGCAGAAGACAGCTTCTTGTCTCTTCTCTGGTTGGTGCTGAAGCCAGTGTGGACCTGACAGAGACAATGGCATTTTTTCAACTATTTTTGGCTTGGAAAAGGCTCAAAAATCATTAGAATGTCATTATTTCATAATCTTTTTAATGTTTAAAAACTGTATCCAAACCGAAATCTGTGATCATTTTTTTAATCATCGAAACCAAACCAAAGCACTAATCACTCAGCAATACTCCCAGGCCCACGTTGCCCATTGTTAAGAACAGAAATTGTAGATAAATAATATTACATTGTATTGAATTATATTGTATTACACTCTTCAGGGCTGGATTCAGAAATCATTGGCCCCGGCAGGCACGCAATCATTGTCTGTAAACAAATCCTTGTACCAAGATGCACTTTGATGCATGGTAAATTTACTGTTGAGGAAAAGGCCACTTCATAATAAAGCCGTATTAACATTTGCGATGTGGCGTAGGCTATAGTTGAGTAGAGGCGTTTTTAGGATTTCCACACATGGGGAACATTTGCTAGCAGGGTACGCATTTCATGCAATTCTACATCATTTACAGGTATTTTTTGTATTTATTTAACCTTTATTTAACTAGGAAAGTCAGATAAGAACAAATTCTTATTTACAATGACAGCCTACATGATAGAAGACATTAGCTGAATATTTTTTAATACTACAAAAATGACCGAAATGAGTGGTGAGATAGGCTACTTAATGGGGAGGCAGAGAACAATACAATTCAATCACAATTCAAACTGTTGTTAGAAAATAATACTTGACAAGTTGACACATGGCCTATAGATAATTAGCAGGCAGCATGTGTCTTGGTTTGAGGGCAGCGCTGGTTAACTATCCTGTTGCATAACACTCACATTTTGGGACCTCCCGAGTGGCGCAGCGGTCTAAGGCACTGCATCACAGTGCTAGAGGCGTCACTACAGATCCGGGTTCGGTCCCGGCCTGTGTCGCAGCCAGCCGTGACTGGGAGACATTGGGCCCAGTGTCGTCCGGTATGTCCTTGTCCCATCGCGCTCTAGCGACTCCTTGTGGCAGCCGGGTGCATCCATGCTGACTTCAGGTTGCCAGCTGTACGGTGTTTCCTCTGACACATTGGTGCAGGTGCCTTCCGGGTTAAGCGAGCAGTGCGGCTTGGCGAGTCGTGTTTCAGAGCTCCTGACTTTCTAGGGAGTTTTTCCTAGCCACTGTGCTTCATTGTTTGGAGTTTTTGGCTGGGTTTCACTTTGTGACATCGGCTGATGTAAAAAGGCTTTATAAATACATTTGATTGATTGATCGATTGATGGGACAAGACTGTAATTACCAAGTAGGTATCACGAAATTGGGGAGAAAAAAGGGGTAAAAAGAAATATGAATAATAATAATTTCCAATCATATTTTGGAACAGTGAGTGCATTCTGACATCAAGCGCAGATCAAAACTCACGTTGGGGCAATAAAATGACTGTCCCAGATTCAGTGCATGGAAATACGTTAGCAACAACTGTATCTTTTAGTATCCTTCCCTCTTCTGTCCCCATAATTCATATGCACCGTCGCCGAAGTGCTTGCTTACACACGCAGCTATGCAAGGTTGGCTGCAGGAGTGCTTACCTTGTTTTTACTATTTCAAATGGCTGCTAATCGTCTTCTGCATCTCTCCGTATCTTTTATCGGAAAACAGTGACATTTAGTTTCTTCTTCCCTTGATGTCTATACTGTGCAGCCTTGCCCTTTTCCACTTTGCGTAACTAACTTTTCCACCAGCTCCTTCTGTGACATCAAGCTCCGTATAAGGGCATATCGTGACATTTCTACACCACAAGGGCGAACATGGGCAGTTGTTACCTATATCCTCGGCTGTGGCAGTAGGCTACATAAAATAGTATTGTATAATAATCACAAATGATTTAGGTGGAAAAGTACACATTCTTGACTCAAAATCGATAGTACCTTAATCCAAAAAAGGCAAATTCTGCCGTCTGCTTTCAATACAACAATGATTTTTAAAATCATGAATTCACAGGCAACTGACTTGTTTTGCTGTTTCAGTACAGCACTACAGGGAGAGAGAGATATATAGTATAGAGGGAAAACTCAGCTGAACTAGTTTCAATGTATGGAATCACTTGGGAGTTTCTGGATTTTGGATAAAATTCCCCTTTAAATATTTCAGTAAAATTATCATCCTTTTTTACCCCCAGTAAGAAACTTTTAGCCATTGGATGCTAAAAGATAAGAACTGCTAACTAACTGGCAAGAAAAAAAACAGTCAACAACTTTGGGAGTACAGAACCCTAGAAATCAGCCGAAAGCCTTCTAGTGGATAAAGTAAGAACACACACACACACACACACACACACACACACACACACACACACACACACACACACACACACACACACACACACACACACACACACACACGCACACACACACACACGCACACCCGTCCTCAACTCTCCTCAGCAGTCTCACACAGTCAATTAAAGTGATCTGTCTCTCCCACCTCTCCTTTAAACAGCCATGGTAGGCAAGCAGGAGGCAAGCAGGAGGCAAGCAGGAGGCAAGCACAGGTACTAAACTATGTTTTATCTCTGAAGGAAAGCCTCCGCCCTCAAGCAAATGTGGCGCTGCGTTCAGTCAGGTAGAGTAAGTGTGTGTGTGTGATGTGACAGAGGTAACGTTGGTCCACAGGAGGCAGAACAAACAGCGCAGGGAGCCAGGCAGAAGGACCTGTCTGATGACAGGACGAGACGGGTGTTTGTTTGGAAGTAGAATGAACTTGAAAGTAAAAAGGCTGTCAATTCCACTGTAATTTCCTGTGATGTCAAAGTTGGCAGACAGAAAGGAATTTGAAGGAAACGTTAGCGTTTGATGTGTCGGAGGGGAGGGGGAGAGATTGTCTGTGAAATGAAAGAGGGAAAATGTGTCAACAAGCCAGTGAGGAACCATTACCTGTGTCTGCTGCTTGTTCTGACACAGACTCGCCTCGGCCAAGTTAATAGAATCCAACCATTAGACTGGAGTAGAAATGTGGCTGTGGCCAGCGTCTATTCTTCCACTGGTGAAGACCTCTGTCCTATCTGCTTGCCTTTTCTTTCCACTGGTGAAGACCTCTGTCCTATCTGCTTGCCTTTTCTTTCCACTGGTGAAGACCTCTGTCCTATCTGCTTGCCTTTTCTTTCCACTGGTGAAGACCTCTGTCCTATCTGCTTGCCTTTTCTTTCCACTGGTGAAGACCTCTGTCCTATCTGCTTGCCTTTTCTTTCCACTGGTGAAGACCTCTGTCCTATCTGCTTGCCTTTTCTTTCCACTGCTACTTGGAAAGCTTTTCATTCAAAGAAACGTGTGTTTTTTCCTCTCTTCTGTTCGTACATTCAACCTTGAAGTTGTTTTTTCTGGTTCCTCCTGCACCATAAAAAGTGTATCCCACTCTCCCAGATGGGCTCCCATCACCTCTGTGTCATGGTTATCGACTGCAGGGAATTAGGTGGGTAATTTATGGCATTGATTGAGGCGTGTTGGTGAGGAACACTTGGAGCCGGTGTAATCACTAAGGAGCCTGGCGGCTGTCTCGGGGGTTAATGTACTGAGCGCTGGTCAGCCTGATGGATAGCTGAGAGGGACACATCAATTACACCAGGAAGTCAGAGAGGACCGGGGCTGGTGAGGGCTTATGGTGGGGGGCGGTGGAGGATGGTGGAGGCCGGCGATGGGGGCCGATGGCCCTTTGAAAGGCTTTTTGAAATGTTGAAGGCTGCTCTTCAAAGTCCACCTGCTTCTCCTGCTTCTCTACCCCTCTCCTTCTCATCTACCACTCTCCTCTAACCCTCTCCTTCTCATCTACCACTCTCCTCTACCCCTCTCCTTCTCATCTACCACTCTCCTCTACCCCTCTCCTTCTCATCTACCACTCTCCTCTACCCCTCTCTTTCTCATCTAGCACTCTCATCTACCCCTCTCCTTCTCATCTACCACTCTCCTCTACCCCTCTCCTTCTCATCTACCACTCTCTTCTACCCCTCTCCTTCTCATCTACCACTCTCCTTCTCATCTACCCTTCTCCTCTACCCCTCTCCTTCTCATCTACCACTCTCCTCTACCCCTCTCCTTTTTATATACAACCCTCCTCTACCCCTCTCCTTCTCATCTACCACTCTCCTCTACCCCTCTCCTTCTCATCTACCCCTCTCCTTCTCATCTACCCTTCTCCTCTACCCCTCTCCTCCTCATCCACCCCTCTTCTCTACATCTCTCCTCTACCCCTCTCCTATACCCCTCTCCTCCTCATCCACCCCTCTCATCCACCCCTCTCCTCTACATCTCTCTTCCATCCATGTCATCCACCCCTCTCCTTTGCATCTCTCCTCCACCCCTCTCCCCTACCCCTTCTCCTTTACCCCTCTACCTCTCTCATCCACCCCTCTCCTCTACCCTCTCCTTCTCATCTACCCTTCTCCTCTACCCTTCTCCTCTACCCCTCTCCTTCTCATCTACCACTCTCCTTCTCATCTACCCCTCTCCTCTACCCCTCTCCTTCTCATCTACCACTCTCCTCTACCCCTCTCCTTCTCATCTACCACTCTCCTCTACCCCTCTCTTTCTCATCTAGCACTCTCATCTACCCCTCTCCTTCTTATCTACCACTCTCCTCTACCCCTCTCCTTCTCATCTACCACTCTCCTCTACCCCTCTCCTTCTCATATAGAACCCTCCTCTACCCCTCTCCTTCTCATCTACCACTCTCCTCTACCCCTCTCCTTCTCATCTACCCCTCTCCTTCTCATCTACCCCTCTCCTCTACCCTTCTTCTCCTCTACCCCTCTCCTTCTCCTCTACCCCTCTCCTTCTCATCTACCCTTCTCCTCTACCCCTCTCCTTCTCATCTACCACTCTCCTCTACCCCTATCCTTCTCATCTACCCCTCTCCTTCTCATCTACCCTTTTCCTCTACCCCTCTCCTTCTCATCTACCACTCTCTTCTACCCCTCTCCTCCTCATCCACCCCTCTTCTCTACATCTCTCCTCCACCCCTCTCATCCACCCCTCTCCTCTACATATCTCTTCCATCCCTGTCATCCACCCCTCTCCTATTCATCTCTCCTCCACCCCTCTCCTCTACCCCCTTCTCCTTTACCCCTCTACCTCTCTCATCCACCCCTCTCCTCTACCCCTCTCATCCACCCCTATCCTCTACCCCTCTCATCCACCCCTATCACCCTCTCCTCCACCCTTCTACCCCTCTCCTCTTCTCCTGTCCCCCTCTCCTCCACCCCTCTTGCCACCCCTCTACCCCGGGACCCAAGGCATAATTTCCAAACCACAATTAAAACAGGAGACATTAAGAGGGATGGAGAGAAGGATAGAGGAAAGTAAAGAAAGAGGGAAGGATGGAGAGAAGAGGACGGCGGTACGGTGAAGCAGCCAGGAGATGTATGGAGGCTAATTCATTAAGGTTCCTCCCGCTGCAGAATAGATTACGTTTCAGGATCAATTCAATTAGTGGGAACCCTGCGCACGTCAGTGGCTCCAATGGCCCGCTCTCATTTGTTACTTTTATTACCTACTGTTCTATAGGCCCCAGCCAATCAGCCGTGAGGAGCAGGACGCCATGCGTTCATTAGCTACAGATAAAAACGTCTTTGCACGCCGTCCCTCACACAGCCAACTTGGTGGTTTTCCCTTCAAGCCCAGCGTCAGTTGTATTGAGGTACAGTTTGCCTGTCTCTTCCATTTAAATGTCTGCTGTCGCTTGTGAAGAATGTTTGAATAGGTTGGGAACGGCTCCTGTTTTTGTGGAGCGTAGTAGAACAATGCTACTGTCGTTTGGCCTAAATTGGTGAATTGAATCCAGATTCAACATGCCCTCCCTAATGCTTTGGATTCAGACAGATTTCTAATACAGTCACTAATGGCCGATAGTGGGAGTACGTTCTCTCTGTGTGTCATAATGGCCAATGACTCTGATAGCTGATGGCTCATTACTCCCAGAAGCAACAACACTCACTGTGATATTTTTTATTGCCTTTATTTGTGCTGAAAGCCTACAAACAGCAGGACAGAATAAAAATAGTATCTGCCATTTAGCATTGTGCCAGATGGAAAGAGGGGGGGTTAGAGAGAGAGAAAAAAAGAAAGAGAGAAGTAGAAGGATGGAGCGATTGTGTGTGGGAGAGAGAGAGAGATTAGGGCTAGATTAGTTTGGCTGTGCTGAGATTCATCTTTCTCTCGCTCCACATTACAGATAGATTTATACAGGTCAGGTCTGCCTTTACAGACCACAGTTTGTCTTGCATTTAGACTGGGCTAAATACTGCCGATATTCACACTCTCCCATCACATCCACTCTCTAGATACTTGGAGGAACATTAATAAGCATCAATTAATTATTTATAAGTAGTGTGTACTAGGTAATAGAGTATTTAAGCATATTTAAACATCTACCATGCATGAGAGCATGTAACATGCATTATACAAATTGATTAGCATTGTACAGGGAAGATGCAAGATGGTCGCCTCGCTTGGCGTTCTTAGGAAACTATGCAGTATTTTGTTTTGTTATGTATTATTCCTTACACTGTTACCCCAGGAAATCTTAAGTGTTATTACATACAGCCGGGAAGAACTATTGGATATAAGTGTAATGTTAACTTACCAACATTATGACCAGGAATACGACTTTCCTGAAGCAGATCCTCTCTTTGGACCACCACCCAGGACAATGGAGCTAATTCCAATAGGTGATCCAAAACAACGACGCCTCAGAAGAGGCAGACGGAGCGGTCTTTTGGTCAGGCTCCGTAGATGGGCACATCGCTCACCGCTCCCGAGTATACTACTAGCCAATGTCCAGTCTCTTGACAACAAGGTAGACGAAATTCAAGCAAGGGTGGACTTCCAGAGAGACATTTGTTTGTAACATTCTCTGCTTCATGGAAACATGGCTGTCTCGGGATATGTTGTCGGAATCACAGCTGTGTACATTCCCCTCACCAAGATGGCCATCAAGGAACTTCACTGGACTCTATGTAAACTGGAAACTATATATCCGGAGCCTGAATTTATTGTAGCTGGGGATTTTAACAAAGCAAATTTGAGATCAATGTTACCTAAATTTTATCAGCATATTGATTGCATGACACATAGGGCTAATACTCTCGACCACTGCTACTCTAACTTCCAAGATGCATGGAAAGCCCTCCCCCGCCCTCCCTTCGGCAAATCCAACCACGACGCTATCGTGCTCGTGACGGCTTATAGGCAGAAACTCAAACAGGATGTACCAGTGACGAGAACCATTCAACGCTGGACTGACTACGCTCCAAGATGGTTTTGATCACGCAGACTGTAATATGTTCCAGTCAGCCACAGAGAACAACATTGATCTATACGCTGCCTCGGTGAGTTCGTTTATAAACAAGTGCATTGGCGATGTCGTAACCACTGTGACTATTAAAACTTACCCTAACCAGAAACCGTGGATGGATGGCGGAAATCGCGCAAAACTTAAAGCGCAATCCACCGCATTTAACCATGGAAAGATGACTGGGAATATGACTGAATATAATTATTCCCTCCGCAATTATTCCCTCCGCAAGGCAATCAAACAAGCGAAATGCCGGTTCAGGGACAAGGTGGAGCCGCAAGTCAAAGGCTCAGACATGAGACTTACGTGGCAGGGTCTACAGGAAATCATGGACTGCAAAAACAAAAACAAAAACAGCCACGCCACGGACACCGCGTCATGCTTCCAGACAAACTAAACACCTTCTTTGCCCTCTTTGAGGATAATACAGTGCCACCGTCGCGGATCGCTAACAAAGACTGCGCCCCCCCACTCTCCTTCTCAGTGGCTGACGTGAGTAAAACATTTAAACATGTTAACCCTAGCAAGGCTGCTGGCCCAGACGGCATCCCTAGCTGCATCCTCAGATCATGCACAGTGGGTTTACGGACATATTTAAATTACACCCTATCCCAGTCTGTTGTCCCCATAGGCTTCAAGATGGCTACCATTGTTCCTGTACCCAAGAATGCAGAGATATTCTAAACTAAGTGACTACCGCCCCGTAGCACTCACTTCTGTCATCATGAAGTGCTTTGAGAGGCTAGTCAAGGATCATTTCACCGCCACCTTACCGGCCACCCTAGACCCACTTCAGTTTGCATACCGCCCCAACATGTCCACAGATGACGCAATCGCCATCACACTGAACACTGCCCTATCCCATCTGGACGAGAGGAATAGCTATGTAAGAATGCTGTTCATTGACTACAGCTCAGCATTCAACACCATAGTACCCTCCAAGCTCATCATCAAGCTGGAGGCCCTGGGTCTCAACCCCTCCCTGTGCAACTGGGTCCTGGACTTTCTGACGGGCCACCCCCAGGTGGTGAAGGTAGGAAACAACATCTCCACTTCACTGACCCTCAACACTGGGGCCCCACAAGGGTGTGTGCTCAGCCCTCTCCTGTACTCCCTGTTCACCCATGACTGCGTGGCCATGCCTCCAACTCAATCATCAAGTTTGCAGACGACACAACGGTAGTGGGCTTGATTACCAACAACAACGAGACAGTCTACAGGGAGGAGGTGAGGGCACTCGGAGTGTGGTGTCAGGAAAATAACCTCTCACTCAACATCAACAAAACAAAGGAGATGATTGTGGAAACAGCAGAGGGAGCACCCCCCTATCCACATTGAAGGGTCAGCAGTGGAGAAGGTGGAAAGTTTTAAGTTCCTGGGCGTACACATCACAGACCAATTGAAATGGTCCACCCACACAAACAGTGTGGTGAAGAAGGCGCAACAGCTCCTCTTCAACCTCAGGAGGCTGAAGAAATTTGGATTGTCACCCAAAACCCTGACAAACTTTTACAGATGCACAATTGAAAGCATCCTGTCGGGCTGTATCACAGCCTGGTATGGCAACTGCATTGCCCTCAACCTATGGCTCTCCAGAGGGTAGTGAGGTCTGCACAATGCATCACCGGGGGCAAACTACCTGCCCTCCATGACACCTACAGTACCCGATGTCACAGGAAAGATCATCAAGGACAACAACCACCTGAGCCACTGCCTGTTTACACCTCTATCATCCAGAAGGTGAGGTCAGTACAGGTGCATCAAAGCTGGGACCGAGAGATTCAGAAACAGCTTCTATCTCAAGGCCATCAGAATGCTAAACAGCCATCACTAACTCAGGGAGGCTGCTGCCCACATTGAGACCCAATCACTGGACACTTTAACAAATGGCTCACTAGTCACTTTAAACAACACCATTTTAAATAATGTCACTTTAATAGTTTACATATCTTACATTACTCATATTACATGTATATACTGTATTTTATACCATCTATTGCACCTTGTTTTTGCCGCTCGGCCATCGCTCATCCATATACTTACATGTACATATTCTCATTCACCCCTTTAGATTTGTGTGTATTAGGTAGTTGTTGGGGAATTGTTTGATTACTTGTTAGATATTACTGCACTGTCGGAAACTAGAAGCACAAGCATTTCGCTACACTCGCATTAACATCTGCTGACCATGTGTATGTGACCAATAACATGTGATTTGATTACAGTAGGTGTTATGCTTGTCGTCTTTCTTATTCTCTGTTAATGTGTTTCTAAATGTGATCGTCTCAGACATGCGCTGTCAGATCTGCACTGTCAAACTCACAGAACTAGAATGGCATTCTATTTGTATGGTCACACTCACAGAACTAGAATGACATTCTATTTAATGGTCACACTCACAGAACTAGAATGACATTCTATTTGTATGGTCACACTCACAGAACTAGAATGACATTCTATTTGTATGGCCACACTCACAGAACTAGAATGACATTCTATTTGTATGGCCACACTCACAGAACTAGAATGACATTCTATTTGTATGGTCACACTCACAGAACTAGAATGACATTCTATTTGTATGGTCACA
>NC_143040.1:57229249-57241749 GCF_057628025.1 Oncorhynchus mykiss
AGTGTGTGTGGAGTATGTGTTAGAGTGTGTGTAGAGTGTGTGTGTGTTGGAGTGTGTGTGTTAGAGTGTGTGTAGAGTGTCTGTGTTAGAGTGTGTGTGCAGAGTGTGTGTGTTAGAGTGTGTGTTAGAGTGTTTGTAAGAGTGTGTGTAGAGTGTGTGTAGTGTGTGTTAGAGTGTGTGTGTAGAGTGTGTGTTGGAGTATATGTGTTAGAGTGTGTGTGGAGTGTGTGTTAGAGTGTGTGTAGATTGTGTGTGTGTTGGAGTGTGTGTGTTAGAGTGTGTGTGTTAGAGTGTGTCAGAGTGTGTGTGTGTGTGTGTGTGTTAGAGTGTGTGTGTGTGTTAAGGTGTGTGTGTTTTAGAGTGTGTGTGTTTTTAGAGTGTGTGTTAGAGTGTGTGTAGAGTGTGTGTGTGTGTGTGTTGGAGTGTGTGTGTTAGAGTGTGTGTAGAGTGTCTGTGGTAGAGTGTGTGTGCAGAGTGTGTGTGTTAGAGTGTGTTAGAGTGTTTGTATAGTGTGTGCTTGAGTGTCTGTGTTAGAGTGTGTTTGTTATTGTGTTTGTAGAGTGTGTTTTAGAGTGTGTGTAGAGTGTGTGTGTGTGTAGAGTGTGTGTGTTAGAGAGTGTGTGTTAGAGTGTGGTTTATAGTGTGTGTAGAGTGTGTGTTAGAGTATGTGTAGAGTGTGTGTGTGTAGAGTGTTTCTGTTAGAGTGTGTGTGTTAGAGAGTGTGTTAGATTGTGTGTGTTAAAGTGTGTGTAGAGTGTGTGTTAGAGTATGTGTAGAGTGTTTCTGTTAGAGTGTGTGCGTTAGAGAGTGTGTTAGATTGTGTGTGTAGAGTGTGTGTAGTGTGTGTTAGAGTGTGTGTTAGAGTGTGTGTGTAGAGTGTGTGTTAGAGTGTGTGTAGAGTGTGTGTAGGAGTGTGTGTGTGTGTTAGATTTTGTGTGTGTAGAGTGTGTGTGTATTAGAGTGTGTGTAGAGTGTTTGTGTGTGTGTGTTAGATTTTGTGTGTGTTAGAGTGTGTGTTAGAGTGTGTGTGTTTTTTAGAGTGTGTGTAGAGTGTGTGTGTGTTGGAGTGTGTGTGTGTGTTAGAGTGTGTGTGTGTAGAGTGTTTCTGTTAGAGTGTGTGCGTTAGAGAGTGTGTTAGATTGTGTGTGTTAAAGTGTGTGTAGAGTGTGTGTTAGAGTATGTGTAGAGTGTTTCTGTTAGAGTGTGTGCGTTAGAGAGTGTGTTAGATTGTGTGTGTAGAGTGTGTGTAGTGTGTGTTAGAGTGTGTGTTAGAGTGTGTGTGTAGAGTGTGTGTTAGAGTGTGTGTAGAGTGTGTGTAGGAGTGTGTGTGTGTGTTAGATTTTGTGTGTGTAGAGTGTGTGTGTATTAGAGTGTGTGTAGAGTGTTTGTGTGTGTGTGTTAGATTTTGTGTGTGTTAGAGTGTGTGTTAGAGTGTGTGTGTTTTTTAGAGTGTGTGTAGAGTGTGTGTGTGTTGGAGTGTGTGTGTGTGTGTTAGAGTGTGTGTGTGTAGAGTGTTTCTGTTAGAGTGTGTGCGTTAGAGAGTGTGTTAGATTGTGTGTGTTAAAGTGTGTGTAGAGTGTGTGTTAGAGTATGTGTAGAGTGTTTCTGTTAGAGTGTGTGCGTTAGAGAGTGTGTTAGATTGTGTGTGTTAAAGTGTGTGTAGAGTGTGTGTTAGAGTGTGTGTTAGAGTGTGTGTAGAGTGTGTGTAGTGTGTGTTAGAGTGTGTGTTAGAGTGTGTGTAGAGTGTGTGTAGGAGTGTGTGTGTGTGTGTTAGATTTTGTGTGTGTAGAGTGTGTGTGTATTAGAGTGTGTGTAGAGTGTTTGTGTGTGTGTGTTAGATTTTGTGTGTGTTAGAGTGTGTGTAGAGTGTGTGTGTGTATTACGGTGCGTGTGTTAGAGTGTGTGTGTTTTTTAGAGTGTGTGTAGAGTGTGTGTGTGTTGGAGTGTGTGTGTGTGTTAGAGTGTGTGTGTTAGAGTATGTGTAGAGTGTGTGTGTGTGGAGTGTGTGTTAGAGTGTGTGTAGATTGTGTGTGTGTTGGAGTGTGTGTGTTAGAGTGTGTGTGTTAGAGTGTGTCAGAGTGTGTTAGAGTGTGTGTGTGTGTGTGTGTGTTAGAGTGTGTGTGTGTGTTAAGGTGTGTGTATTTTAGAGTGTGTGTGTTTTTAGACCTATTGCAGAAATACAGCTAATGCGCAGAAGGTTCTGTGTAGATGGTGCTAATTTCTCCAGTCAGACAGGTTGCCGCTTACTGAGGTTTAAATCTGTCTCGTCTCACCTCGAAACGTCTGTCTGTCCTAGCTATAGAGAGAGAGGACACAGGCAGCCAGCCCATGGTTATTGTCATGGCTAAATCGCCATTGAGGATTATACTCACTACCAAACCTGTCATGTCTGTTTCTACCCGCAATGACTAGAGAGGAACGTAATGTTAACATACACACTGCTGAGTCTGGTGTTCATTGCCTTTTAACGAGTGTGTGAATAGCTTGTAGGCTAAATAGCTGTGTGTATGTGTTTTTTGTGTTTGTTAATGCATGAGTGTGTGAGATAGTGTTTTTGTTTGTCTATCTAATATGCTTGGTGTGTGTGTGTGTGTCTGTGTGTGTGTGTGTCTGTGTGTGTGTGTTTAAATTGAAAGCAGACTGAACAAGGGTTGTCTCATTAGGCTCAGCAGACACAGTGAGATCCTCCAGTTTGGCACTGGGGTTAATAGCCTGGCCCTGCTCATGCAAACATCACCACTGTTTTTGACTGGTACACACACACACACACACACACACACACACACACACACACACACACACACACACACACATGCAAACTATGTAAAATATATACTCAAAACATCAGAATATCTGTTTAGGTTCCCTATATATTAGACTGTAGACTATGGGCAGTATCAGGTGCATACTTCAAGTCCCTGCATGTGTTCTGCTGATATATAAAATACTGTAAAGTCTTCCAAGGTTCACATCACCAGGCCCTAAAGTTGTACTAGATGTAACTGACCTCGTCTTTGGCCCGCTCTGGTTTCAGCCCGCGTTACACCCCTGTTTTATCAACTGTTTTTTTGAAGAGGTTGGACCTTTGCGTCCATTCTCGTTTAAAGGATCAGTTCTGAATGCTCCTACTTTGACCTGTCACACACACTTGTAACAAAGTTATGTGTACGTTTACAGCAATATCATCATCCTACAAACAAATCACTTTTATTTGTGGAGCCTGCTGATGTCAGGGAGGGACATTGTGTGTGTGTGTGTGTGTGTGTGTGTGTGTGTGTGTGTGTGTGTGTGTGTGTGTGTGTGTGTGTGTGTGTGTGTGTGTGTGTGTGTGTGTGTGTGTGTGTGTGTGTGTGCGTGCGTGCGTGCGTGCGTGCGTGCGTGCGTGCGTGTGTGTGTACGTGCGTGCGTGCGTGTTTGTGTGCGGTGTAAGAGCTGTTCAACAATGGGAAAGAGTGGGAGGGATGAGGGGATGAAGCAATGTAGTAGAGGGTTTGTGTTTGATGGCACCGTTGGGTTGGGGAAGCTACTCCAGCAGTTCCCTGGCTGCCATCACCACAGACTCAGCATAGAGGAAATCCTCTGTGGAGAGAGGAGGGAGAGAGCCTTTCAGTATATCTGTATAAAGCCCAACACGTAGGGATTAAAACTGGGACAATACACAGATTAACCCAGTGGTGTTGGCACACATTGTGGCAACTAGTTGTACACATCTGTGGACACATTTATGTCAATACACACACATCGACATAAACAAAACACGTGCATAACACAGGCGCGCTCACTCATACACACACACACACACAATAAACATACATTTAAAAGTGTCATAATTGTGTCTGCCTAATGAAAAGCACAATACACTGGGAATACGTATCTCTAGCCCAAGTCATTACTGCTTCAGTTCAATGTGTCCTCTATTACAATTATGGTCTGCCTGAGTTCACAGAACAGCATGTTCCCTGTTCTGGAGGAAGGGAGGATGGAGGGAGGAGTTTGGCAGGAGATGGGACATGCAACATGCAACATTTGTGAAAACCCCAGTTGCTCTGTGACTGGAATTGGCAGGAGAGCATAGATAGAATGCTGTGTCACAGTTGGCACAGTGCTGCTACCATGATGTGGCTATAATTCAATCGGGAATAGATGAATGGAGGATCTGGTTGAAGCTTATTGGTGGGTCCTGGCTCCTCGGAATGCTCTCATTGGCTCTGTGGGGAAGTAGGGGAACCGAATGAGGATACATTATGTTGGTTTTTAGACTGTTATGAAATTTGTCTCCTTCAGAAAAGAGGGGATTTTGGATTATTAATCCTTTTGGATTATTTTGATTGGCGGAGCAGATTGACTTCCTTGCTGCTCTAACTTTGATTGGTTGTTCCAGACATAGTCTGAGTCGATATTCACATAATAATAAGTAATTCCCCTCAACCACACCCACAAATTGGGGAAAAGAAACATTCTTTCCGATTGACCTCCATTGTAAAAGAGCCAACTTTGTAAATGTTTTGTTAAACAGAAATAACAAAACATGCTGAAAAGCTGCTGTGTTGTTCAATGTAACCGGATCGAAAATCTCCACCTTAGGTTCGCTATACCACTATTTGGTGAAATAGAGCCTGCGAGAAGAGCCCTGTGGCTTCAGACTATTCGGCGTAGAAGAGTGAAAAATGTGGGGACCAGCTGTCCAATTAGGCTATGTATGTGTAAAACGTTTAATCACTTGTTTACACAGAGCACGAAGGAGCAGCGCTCCCTCACCTTTTTCAATTTGAGAATACACAGAGCTGGTGAAACTATTTTTGGAAAATGTATTCTGATAAATGTAATTTAATTAACACTAAAATTCTAAATGCATAGGCTATTCCATGATACTGATTGAGATCAATCAAATGATCAGCATGCAGTTGCAGTTTCACTGGCAAAATGTGATAATGGCCTATTTTGAAATAAGGTATGCCTAACTTGGTGTTTGGGGGCAGTCAAATTCCATGTGACCGTTTAGTCACGGTAACTAGGCTTCTCCAAGCTCTGATGCTGCTGCTGGTTAGTAACCTACCAAACTTGCTAACTGCCTGGTACTCAGCACTCTACAGTACAGTCCCTCTAATCACTCTGACATCAATGCAAATGTTTTAGAAAATCAAGTCAAACACTTCATCAGAGCCCATGAGCTCATGTTGCACAACATTCCAATAGGCTATTCAATTGCATGAGAGTTTTGATGGCCTCTATTAAAAAGAGGGGTATCGCATCAGCTTTGTATAGGCAAGGCCTACTATATTTATTTCTCAACTTTCCTAATATTAAGCAAATTTTTTCGCTTTACAACAGGAGTATAGCCTACCTGTCTTTGAAATGAACTACGGGAAAAGCGTCCTCCATTTGCTATTTAATTGAATAGATTACATGTATAATTTTTTCCCGACAGGGGCATGATAACGGTCCATTCTATATCAAAACTAATTTCATTTATATATTAATTAGTACATGTAAAGACAACATTAAATAAAAAATAGTCTGATGGGTGACAATATTAGCCTATCACTTGTGAATTATGTATGATTGTTACGGTTTTCTTGAGGTGAAGGAGAGTCGGACCAAAAAGCAGCGTGGTATTCTTGATACATCTTTAATGAAGATGAAACACGAACAGTACAAAAACAATAAACGTAACGAGAAAACCTAACAGCCTATACTGGTGCACAAACAAACAGAGAGACAGGAACAATCACCCACGAAACACTCAAAGAATATTGGTTTTTGCCTGATTGGTTCCCAATCAGAGACAACGATAAACACCTGCCTCTGATTGAGAACCACTCCAGACAGCCATAGACTATGCTAGATACCCCCACTAAGCCACAAACCCAATACCTAACAAAACCCCAAGACAAAACACACCACATAAATAAACCCATGTCACACCCTGGCCTGACCAAAATAATAAAGAAAACACAAAATACTAAGACCAGGGCGTGACAGAACCCCCCCCCAAGGTGCGGACTCCCGGACGCACACCTAAACCCATAGGGGAGGGTCCGGATGGGCGTCTGTCCACGGTGGCGGCTCCGGCTCGGGACGTGGACCCCACTCCAACAAAGTCTTAGTCCCCTTGTAACGCGTCCTTTGATTGGCGACCCTCGCCGCCGACCTTGGCCTAGTAACCCTCACCAGGGACCCCATTGGACTGAGGGGCAGCTCGGGACTGAGGGGCAGCTCGGGACTGAGGGGCAGCTCGGGACTGAGGGGCAGCTCGGGACTGAGAGGAAGCTCAGGCAGGTAGTTGGCACTGGCAGATTCTGGCTGGCTGGTGGTTCCGGCAGATCCTGGCTGACTGGCGGATCCTGGCTGAATGGCGGATCCTGGCTGAATGGCGGATCTGGAAGATCCTGGCTGACTGGCGGATCCTGGCAGACTGACGGCTCTGGCTGCTCCATGCTGACTGGCAGCTCCATGCTGACTGGCGGCTCTGGCTGCTCCATGCTGACTGGCTACTCTGGCTGCTCCATGCTGACTGGCGGCTCTGGCTGCTCCATGCTGACTGGCGGCTCTGGCTGCTCCATGCTGACTGGCGGCTCTGGCTGCTCCATGCTGACTGGCGGCTCTGGCTGCTCCATGCTGACTGGCGGCTCTGGCTGCTCCATGCTGACTGGCAGCTCTGGCTGCTCCTTGCAGACTGGCAGCTCCTTGCAGACTGGCAGCTCTGGCAGCGTTGAACAGGCAGGAGACTCCGACAGCGCTGGAGAGGAGGAAGGCTCTGACTGCGCTGAACAGGCGGGAGACTCCGGCAGCGCTGGAGAGGAGGAAGGCTCTGACAGAGCTAAACTGGTGGGAGACTCCGACAGCGCTGGAGAGGAGAAAGGCTCTGACAGCGCTGAACAGGCGAGGCGCACTGAAGGCCTGGTGCGTGGTGCTGGCACTGGTGGTACTGTGCTGAGAACACGCACAGGAAGCCTGGTGCGGGGAGCTGCCACCGGAGGACTAGTGTGTGGAGGTGGCACAGGATGGACCGGACCGTGAAGGCGTACTGGAGAGCTTGAGAGCAGGGCTGGCGCAGGACGTGCAAGGCTAGGGAGGTGCACAGGAGGCCTGGTGCGTGAGGCTGGCACTGGTGGTACTGGGCCGAGGATTTGGGATCTATTGCCTCCCACAATTGTGCCAGAGTATGTTTGGAATATTTATTTATTGCACAGAAGGAAGGACAAGTTGACCAATAGAATAGGTCAACTTTTGTACTATGTGGGAGAGTAGATTGACACAGGCTAGTACTCTTGCTGTTCGTTAGGTCTACTCATCTTGTTGGCTGACGAAAAGTAGACTAAATGTGGACAGTTCTTCTAACAGCTTCAATATGTACCTCGGAATTTCGATAAGAGGGATACGCACAGTTGCGTCCCCGATGTGTCTGTCTTCACTTGTAGTCTATTTCTTAGCTGAAATGCCTATGAGAAGGACCCGATTACATGATGGGCAATGGCTAATAAGAATTGAGATATCTGAGAGAGCCGTTTGAATGAGAGGTGCTAAGGAGCATGGCAGGGAATTCAAATGATTATATTCAGCCCACGGGCACAACGACCACTTTGGCCGCAAAAGGCATGGATTCTTTAGGGGGCATTACGGCCACACAAGGGGGATGTCATCGGAAACTTTAAGGCCTGGTGAGAAGTGATTGTCACAAGAAACAAACCAGAGCTCATGCCATTCATGCAACTTTTTTTCAATCATGCAGCCTTCGAATGTATTAAACATTTAAACATGTAGCCAAACATTTGGATCACAACTAAAGTTGAATAAATACCTCTAAATGAAGCATACAGGAAGACCAGTTTCTTTGTTAACCCCTCAACACAGATTAGCCCCATGTGCTCACTTCCTTGGAAATTGTAGGAAGAAAATGCCCATTCTATTTTATTCAGCTATGTTCAATTGTATTCTTCATACTATAAAATAACACAAAATAATGCCAAGTAATTCTAAGCAAATCTTGTCTGCTAAAATTAACTAGTTTAGTCCACATCCATATAGCATAGCCATATTAGGGCCTAACATAAGGACAACTCAGAGTATACTATTCTGTTCTTCTGAAATAGACTCAATTTTCTTCATGTCATGTTTCTTTAGACCTGTCTAAAATAAATTATAGATTTATTATGATGGTGTAGGCTATATTACATGAATTTAAATAGACTTTTTAAAATGTAGATTTTCCAAAGGTCTGCATCAGTGTGTCACGCCCTGACCTTAGAGAGCCGTTTTATTTCTCTATTTGGATAGGTCAGGGTGTGATTTGGGGTGGGCATTCTATGTTGTCTATTTCTTTGTTTTGGCCGAGTATGGTTCTCAATCAGAGGCAGCTGTCTATCGTTGTCTCTGATTGGGAATAATACTTAGGCAGCTTTTTTCCCAGTGTTTGTGGGTAGTTATTTTCTGTTTAGTCTCTGTTACCTGACAAAACTGTTCGCTTTTGTTCGAGTGGTTTTTTGATAATAAAAGGAAATCATGAACACTTTTCACGCTGCGCTTTGGTCCACTCCTTTCGACGACAGGTGTTATAGAGTGGCTTGTAAGCTACAGTTGAAGTCGGAAGATTACATACACCTTAGCCAAACACATTTAAATTCAGTTTTTCACAATTCCTGACATTTAATCAACAATAAAAAATTCCCGTCTTAGGTCAGTTAGGATCACCACTTTATTTTAAGAATGTGAAATGTCAGAATAATAGTAGAGATAATGATTTATTTCAGCTTTTATTTATTTTATCGCATTCCCAGTGGGTCAGAAGTTTACATACACTCAATGAGTATTTGGTAGCATTGCCTTTAAATGGTTTAACTTGGGTCAAATGTTTCGGGTAGCCTTCCACAAGCTTCCCACATTAAGTTGGGTGAATTCTGGCCCATTCCTCCTGACTCCTTGCTCGCACACGCTTTTTCAGTTCTGCCCACACATTTTATATAGGATTGAGGTCAGGGCTTGGTGATGGCCACTCCAATACATTGATTTTGTTGTCCTTAAGCCATTTTGCCACAACTTTGGAAGTATGCTTGGGGTCATTGTCCATTTGGAAGACCCATTTGCGACCGAGCTTTAACTGATGTTAAGACTGATGTCTTGAGATGTTGCTTCAATATATCTACAGCATTTTCCTCCCTCATGAAGCAATCTATTTTGTGAAGTGCACCAGTCCCTCCTGCATCAAAGCACCCCAACAACATGATGCTGCCACCCCCGTGCTTCACGGTTGGGATGGTGTTCTTCAGCTTGCAAGCGTTATCCTTTTCCCTCCAAACATAATGATGGTCATTATGGCCAAACAGTTCTATTTTGTTTCATCAGACCAGAGGATATTTCTCCAAAAAGTATGATCTTCATCCCTATGTGCAGTTGCAAACTGTAGTCTGGCTTTTTAATGGCGGTTTTGGAGCAGTGGCTTCTTCCTTGCTGAGCAGCCTTTCAGGTTATGTCGATATAGGACTCGTTTTACTGTGGACATAGATACTTTTGTACCTGTTTCTTCCAGAATCTTCACAAAGTCCTGTGCTGTTGTACTGGGATTGATTTGCACTTTTCGCACCAAAGTACATTCATCTCTAGGAGACAGAACGCATCTCTTTCTTGAGCAGTATGATGGCTGCGTGGTCCCATGGTGTTTATACTTGCGTACTATTGTTTGTACAGATGAACGTGGTACCTTCAGGCGTTTGGAAATTGCTCCCAAGGATGAACCAGACTTGTGGAGGTCTACAATTTTGGCTGATTTCTTTTGATTTTCCCATGATGTCAAGCAAGAGGCACTGAGTTTGAAGGTAGGCCTTGAAATACATCCACAGGTACACCTCCAATTGACTCAAATTATGTCAATTAGCCTATCAGAAGCTTCTAAAGCCATGACATCATTTTTTGGAATTCTCCAAGCTGTTTAAAGGCACAGTCAACTTAGTGTATGTAATCTTCTGACCCACTGGAATTGTGATACAGTGAATTATAAGTGAAATAATCTGTCTGGAAACAATTGTTCGAAAAATGACTTGTGTCATGCACAAAGTAGATGTCCTAACCGACTTGCCAAAACTAAAGTTTGTTAACAAGAAATTTGTGGAGTGGTTTAAAAACGAGTTTTAATGACTCCAACCTAAGTGTATGTAAACTTCCAACTTCAACTGTATGTGTTGAAGCCAGGAGATGACAGTTACTTACTTGACAATCATCGGCTGACAAAATTGCTTGACTGCCACAGCCCTATTTGAGGGTATCAAAAATATAACATTTTCTTGAGACAATATGTGTGGGCATAGGCAGACATTGCAATTTGAGGATGCATTTTATGCATATTCTATATAGGTTATTCAATAGGCTACATCTGTCGGTACAGAGTTTGATTGAGGAAATGATGACGTAATTTAAAACTTCTTATGGCTGCAGGGGCAGTATTGAGTAGCTTGGGTGAAAGGTGCCCAGAGGTGCCCAGAGTAAACGGCCTGCTCCTCAGTCTCAGTTGCTAGTATATGCATATTATTATTAGTATTATTATTAGATAGAAAACACTCCGAAGTTTCTAAAACTGTTTGAATGGTGTCTGTGAGTATAACAGAACTCATATGGCAGGCAAAAACCTGAGAAGAAATCCAAACAGGAAGTGGGAAATCTGAGGTTGGTCGATTTTCAACCCAGCACCTATTGAATACACAGTGTGATATTGATCAAGTTGCACATCGTAGGGCTTCCACTAGATGTTAACCGTCTTTAGAAACTTGAATGAGGCTTCCACTGTGTTGTGGAGCCGGATGGGAGCTGTTTGAGTCAGTGGTCTGGCATAGAGCCAGATCTAGGTCATACGCATTTCACATGTTATAGCGACCTGCGTTCCATTGCTTCTCTACAGACATAGGAATTCTCCGGTTGGAACATTATTAAAGATTTATGATAACATCCTAAAGATTGATTCTATACGTAGTTTGACAAGTATCTTCGACCTGTAATATAACTTTTTGAAGTTTTTGTCTGACGTTCGGCTGGACTTGCACGAGCGTTTGGAGTTGTGTACTAAATGCGCTAACAAAAGTAGCTACTTGGACATAAATAATGGACATTATTGAACAAATCAAGCATTTATTTGCGATTCCTGGGATTCCTGTGCATTCTGATGAAGATCATCAAAGGTAAGGGAATATTTATAATGTGATTTCTGGTTTCTGTTGACTCCAACATGGCGGATAATTGTATTTTATTTCTGAGCGCTGTCTCAGATTATTGCATGGTTTGCTTTTTTAAAGTTTTTTTGAAATCTGACACAGTGGTTGCATTAAGGAGAGGTATATCTATATTTCCATGTCTAACAATTGTATTTTCATCGACATTTATCATGAGTAAAACAATATAAGATACATGTATGTTTGAGGAATTTAAATTATGAGATTTCTGTTGTTTTGAATTTGGCGCTCTGCACTTTCACTGGCTGTTATCATATCGATCCCGTTAACGGGATTGCAGCCCTAAGAAGCTAACTTCTTGGTGACAGGGGGGCAGTATTGAGTGAGCTTGGATGAATAAGGTGCCCAGAGTAAATAAGGTGCCTGCTACTCTGTCCCAGATGCTAATATATGCATATTATTAGTAGTATTGGATAGAAAACACTCTGAAGTTTCTAAAACTGTTTGAATGATGTCTGTGAGTATAACTGAACTCATATGGCAGGCAAAAACCTGAAAAAATACAACCAGGAAGTGGGAAATCTGAGGTTTGTAGTTTCATTTAAGTGATTGCCTATCCAATATGCTGTGTCTATGGGGCCAGATTGCACTTCTCAAGGCTTCCAGCAGATGTCAACAGTCTTTAGAAAGTTGTTTGAGGCTTCTATTGTGGAAGGTGGTTGAATAAGAGCTGTTTCAACAAGTGGACTAGGCTGTGGCCAATCAGTTGTTTACTGCGTGGTCACGCGGGCGCGCCGTTCCTTCTTTTTCCTCTGTAATGTTATGATATTTTTAAAAATTTGGTCATATAATTATTGGCAACTTATAATATTGTCATACAATTATATAAAACATTTATATGGGTTTCATACCAATGTTTTGTAAAAATAGCCTCTGAAATATCTGTAAAGTGACCATAAATGTCTACATTGTTGTTTTCTTGGAAAGCTGTGAGTGCTATTATATGATATAATATCAGTAATTGTTGCATTTACAACTTTATCAAATGATGTCAGCCAGTGTCTGGCTGTGGACTGACTGCATAGTTTAAACGGAATGTTGGCATGTTGGCAGTTAACTTGAAAAATGTACGGAATCATTCCGTACAGACTGGCTGACTAGCTAGCTAACAAACATACAGTGCAAATAAATTCTTCAAATTCATTATTTTACACAATATCTTATCACAGCACTGTCAATCCTTGGTTGACCAACTCCCTGGCCAAAATAGCTGACATTCATCCCATCATAAGAAGGTTCATGACCATTCTAGTATTCTAATTCCAAATTCTATAGTCCCAGTCA
>NC_143040.1:57244249-57361749 GCF_057628025.1 Oncorhynchus mykiss
TGTGTGTGCGAGCATGTGTGTTTGTTTTACAATAGAGAAAGTACTACCTTCGTTCCCCCTGACCTATGTTATTGTGGCTGTATGATTGGGAGCTCATCTCAGCTCCCAATCATAAAGAAAGGTCACCATTCAACCTTTTTACAGCATTCTGTGCCGATCAATGAAAACACTGTAAGAGAGATTTGGATGTCATTGTGGTTGTGACCCCTCTCCCAAGACCTCTACTTACCAAAGGATAGAAGTTCCACCCTGTGTGATTAGGGTGGTTAGCCGTTCCTCTCCACATCCATGAGCCCAGGTGAGAGGACATCCTTCACTTGATTGAGTGATTGCAGCTTCTTTGACATCATATTTGCTGTGAAACTCAAGGTTCCTTCAGAAAAGGCAGGAAGCCTAGTGGTTAGAGCGTAGGACTAGGAACCGGAAGGTTGCAAGACCGGATCCCTGAGCTGACCAGGTAAAAATCTGTCGAACTGCACCTGAATAGGCAGTTAACCCACTGTTCATAGGCCGTCATTGAAAATAACAATTTGTTCTTAACTGACATTCCTAGTTAAATAAAGGAAATGAAAAAATGGCTATTAGCCTTATTTTATAGCCCTCTGAAGGGCAAGTGCTCTTTATTGGACAATGTTTCACTGGCTTTGTGATTCTGACCTATCAGCTGATGCTTCAAAACATCTCAGAAATACACCTTAATTGATGAGGGGGAATGAAAACCATTGGTCTTTCTTATAGTCTCAAGTAATTCATGAATTGCTGTAAGAACTCCTAACAGCAGAGTACCTCTGACTGGTGGGTTGCTAACCTGGTCATCTTCTACCTGCTCCCTGCCTTCCTGTCACCAACGGGTCTAATTCTCTCTACATCTGCTTTGATAAGACCAAACACTCTGACATGTTCCTCTCTGCCTCCCTCACTAAGAAGGCTCTTCCCTTTATGTGTGTGTGTGTGTGTGTGTGTGTGTGTGTGCTCGCTTCCCCAGCAGATAGACAGACACCTTTCCTTCTCCGGCTGCCATTCTCTTATCTTCCTAGGTAGCTAGGAGTGTGTTTTGTAGTGACTGGAACATCCATGCCCAAGTTGCTACAGTATCTAGGTCCTTTATCTAACTGAAGGTTGCAGAGTGTGAAAGGACTACTCCAGTGTGAGGATTTGTGGTGTTGTTCACACTGTTACCAGGCAGGGCCATCGATTGGTTACACCTTAAGCCAGGGATCATCAACTAGATTCAGCTGCGGGCCGAATTTTCTTGGGCGAATGGTCAGGGGGCCAGAACGAAATTACAAATAACTTGTAGACTATAATTTGACCGCAAGAATCCCAAACAGATATATTTGACTAAAACATTATAATTTCAAACATTTGTAGACGATCACGTGTCTCTCTATTAGGATGTGTGAATACTTGGGAACAGATTTCCTAAATAAAAGTAACTTGGAGCTGATTTCCTGGTGTTTTTACACTCTTTTATGTCCAACAATTAATTTATTTTTTATTTTTTATCTATATATTTTTGCTCAGAAAACTTTGGGGGCCAAATAAAACCACCAGTTGGGAAACTCTGCCTTCATCTATGACAATTTGTTGTAGTTTCTGAGGAGTGACAAACAAAGATTTCACAAACAAGAAGTGTACTTTATTGCTCCTCATTTCTTCAATGAAAGTGTCCAGTCTGTTCCTCTGTGAGACTGCTTATCTCTAGGGCTGTTTCCTGTTTCCTGTATTACTTCCAACTTCCATCTTCTCTCTGAGCTGCTGCTGGCCCCACTCTGCTCTGCTGTGCTCTGCGTTGCTCTGCTCTGCTGTGCTCTGCGGTGCTCTGCTCTGCGGTGCTGTACTCTGCTCTGCTGTGCTCTGCTCTGCTGTGCTCTGCTCTGCTGTGCTCTGCTCTGCTGTGCTCTGCGGTGCTCTGCTCTGCGGTGCTCTGCTCTGCTGTGCTGTGCTCTGCTGTGCTGTGCTCTGCTGTGCTTTGCTCTGCTGTGCTCTGCTGTGCTTTGCTCTGCTGAGCTCTGCTCTGCTCTGCTCTGCTATGCTCTGCTGTGCTGTGCTTTGCTCTGCTCTGCTGTGCTCTGCTGTGCTCTGCTGTGCTTTGCTCTGCTGTGCTCTGCTGTGCTCTGCTCTGCTGTGCTTTGCTCTGCTCTGCTGTGCTCTGCTCTGCTCTGCTGTGCTCTGCTCTGCTGTGCTCTGCTCTGCTGTGCTTTGCTCTGCTGTGCTCTGCTCTGCTCTGCTGTGCTTTGCTCTGCTGTGCTTTGCTCTGCTCTGCTGTGCTCTGCTCTGCTGTGCTTTGCTCTGCTGTGCTCTGCTCTGCTCTGCTGTGCTCTGCTCTGCTGTGCTTTGCTCTGCTGTGCTCTGCTCTGCTCTGCTGTGCTTTGCTCTGCTGTGCTCTGCTCTGCTCCAAGGTTAATTAAAACACTGTCACATTGGCTGGCTGCCCGCCTTTACCGCTACTCCTGCTCTCGCTGCCACCCACGACCACCGATAGCACGCTACACGGCGCAGTGTACCCGAGGATGCCACGGCAACAACTGACTGGGAGAGGGGTGATGGAGGGAGGGAGGGAGAGAAGGGGGAGAGTGCGGGAGAGGCAGGGCTATTCAAAGTTCAATGTCATTAATTGGTCAGCATTTGAATATTAACTGAGAAATCTGTTAATTAACTGGATAATAAAAGGGCTGCTTCGATTGGGAGGGGAGAGAGGGATGAAGGGAGGGAGGGCTGTGGAAATAGAGGGCATATGGCAGAGGAAGCCGGGTGCCAGGCGATAAGAGGGACCCATCCGTGGTATAGGTTTGGCCACTGTAATTTGCAGGAGCTGCTTTAATTGTCATAACCTTTTAAATGGCATAGTTTATCAGAGTCCTCTAAATGTCCCTTCGTATCGCCACGGTAACCAGCACAGTGCTCCTATTGGCTGCCTGAAACAAGCACTTAAGCCTGATGAGTTTAGAAAAAAATAGAAAGCCGGAAAAAACGGTTAGTTAGATTTTTTTTTTTGAGGGGGGGAGGGCTTCTGTCGGTTGGATTGGGTTTTTAGTTGTGTGTTTGCACATCTCTGCTGACTGACACTTTCTAATTGCGTGTCTGGAATGCGTTGTGGTGTTTTTCTGATTTATGTTTGTATGTACCATTGTGATTCAAATGCAATTGCGAGGTGTTTTTTGAAAGGGTTTGAACAGTCTTAATCACACTGTAGAGGGTAGTATTTAGCGCTCTGGGGGGGGGGTCCCTCCCTGGCTGGCTCTCTGTCACTGGGCTGGGTAATGGTTGTAGAGCGAGGATCAGTACTGCAGCGTATAGGTATGCACCAAGACACGCACGCACTCACACACAATGGCAGAAACAGTCGGATATGGGTAGTGTATGCACACACACGTATCCTTTGAAAAGGGATTGCAACATATTAGTCTTTGCATTAACCAAAATCTGTGAGGCAGTCAGTCAGTCCGTTGTCCTTTCTACTCTAGAGGGACTGCTGCATTGTCTTTCAGTCCTGTCTGATCCAAGCTGTCAGTTTATACTGAATCTAGTTTCTGCATTACAGGCCTAAATAAGAGCTGCCATTTTCTCCCTGGCAACTCCTCTCTCTCTCTCCCTACTGTAATATTGTGCAACTTGCTGATTGCTTCAATTATGGCATCCCAATCTGAGGTGCCATTGTTGTCTGTGCTAATGATGTGCAGGACCATGAATATGGATGGCCTGCATCTCCCCTCCCCACTCCTCACCCTCTACTCTACTCTCCTCTCTGCTGCTGCCTGCCTGTCTTTGTCTGTCCCTGTTCCCTGTTCTCTGTCATGTCTCTGATGTGCTGTGCTTTGTGTACACAGACGTGCGTTTGTATTTATAAACGTCATGATTTTCCCATCCTCTGCTTTAAATATGAACGCTAAAAATATCCCCCTCAAGAACAATCAGAAGCAGACACGCACACATACGGGCGCACACACACACTCACACGCATACACACACATGGCTCAGGTGAAGCAGGCATGAGAGGATCCATCCTCTGGCCAGTGTGATTCAACTCAGTTTGGCTGTTAGAAGTGTCACTGTCTCTCTGTGGTGCTCCCATCACTCTTCTACAACTTCTGTGTGAAGTACATGACAGTACTGTGTGTATCTATGTGGTGACGCTCCATATCACCCACTGTTATATCTTTCTCCCTATTGTTCTTTCTATCTTTCTCCCTATTGTGCTCTCCCTCTTTCTCTCTCTTTCCCTCTCTCTCTCTCTCTCTCTCTCTCTCTCTCTCTCTCTCTCTCTCTCTCTCTCTCTCTCTCTCTCCTCTGCTTACAACATAGTCTCACTCCCCTCCTTCCCCATTTCCCACTCCCTCCCTCCTTTCTGTCCTCTCTGTGTGAAGGGGTGACAGGCATGGGGAGGTTGCCCAGTGGAAATCCGAACTAGCTGTCCTCAGGGGGCCAGGGATAGGCTGGGGCCACTGGGCTTTTTAAAGACGCGCAATTAAGCTTAATTTTTAATGAATATTAATGGAATTAGTGGCAGATTGGCGGAGATCTGCATCTGTGACGGTGTGGGAATAACATTAATTTGGTAGTCATGAGGCAGGAGAGATGGAGGCAAGGATGGATGGATGGAAGGAAAGAGAGAGAGAAGAGGAGAGGGCCCTGCCACTGACAGATACTGTATATCTTTCATTTATGAATGCTTTCTATCCATCTCCAAGCCCAGACAAACAGCCTACTCACCAGTTATCAGTCTATATATGTAATACTAACTCCTAACTCCCCATGGCTGTCTAACATAATTTCAGTCAGATTCCTGCATTCCCTCATGTACTTCAAATCCTTTTTCTTCAATACCCTCTTTTCTATTACGCTAAGATGTAGCCTTGTTAAAAACACTGTGTGTGTGTGTGTGTGTGTGTGTGTGTGTGTGTGTGTGTGTGTGTGTGTGTGTGTGTGTGTGTGTGTGTGTGTGTGTGTGTGTGTGTGAAGACAGGAATAAGTGTAGCTCCAGGCGTAAGGTGTGGAGGAGTGGATGATATTCTAGCTGCTCATCATAGCTTCTAAATTAGCTCAGAAATTACTATTTTCAAGAAAATGACTAAAAATACATGAAGCAAAATTAGACTAACCTCACTTTGGCTGTACTCATTGATTCTCTCTCTTGCTCCATCTCTCTCTCTCCCTCTGTCTCTCTCTATTGCTCTCTCTCCCACTCTCTCTCTCCCTCTGTCTCACTCTCAGTCTGTGTAATCTGAGGGAAATATGTCTCTCTAATATGGTCATACATTAGGCAGGAGGTTAGGAAGTGCATCTCAGTTTCCACCTCATTTTGTGGGCAGTGAGCACACAGCCTGTCTTCTCTTGAGAGCCAGGTCTGCCAAACTGCAGCGTTTCTCAATAGCAAGCTATGCTCACTGAGTCTGTACCTAGTCAAAGCTTTCCTTAAGTTTGGGTCAGTCACAGTGGTCAGGCTGTGGCTGTGTACTCTCTGTTTAGGGCCAAACAGCATTATAGTTTGCTCTGTTTTTTGCTCATTCTTTCCAATGTGTCAAGTAATTATCTTTTTGATTTCTAATGATATGGTTGGGTCTAATTGTGTTGCTGTCCTGGGGCTCTGTGGGGTCTGTTTGTGTTTGTGAACAGAGCCCCAGCACCAGCTTGCTTAGAAGACTCTTCTCCAGGTTCATCTCTCTGTAGGTGATGGGTTTGTTATGGAAGGTTTGGGAATCGCTTCCTTTTAGGAGGTTGTAGAATTGAACGGTTCTTTTCTGGATTTTGATAATTAGCGGGTATCGGCGTAATTCTGCTCTGCATGCATTATTTGGCCCTGTAATTTGTACACAGAGGATGTTTTTGCAGAATTTTGCATGCAGAAGTTGTATTTGTGGTCCTGGCAACTGGACCTTTTTTGGAACACCATTATTTTTGTCTTACTGAGATTTACTGTCCAGGTCTGACTGAATCTGTGCAGAAGATCTAGGTGCTGCTGTAGGCCCTCCTTGGTTGAGGACAGAAGCACCAGATCATCAGCAAACAGTAAACATTTGACTTCAGATTCAAGTAGGGTGAGACCGGGTGCTGCAGACAGTTCTAGTGCCGTCGCCAATTCGTTGATATATATGTTGAAGAGGGTGGGGCTTAAGCTGACATTTTTAACTGCACACTTGTTGTTTATGTACATGGATTTTATAATGTTGTATGTTTGTCCCCCAACACCACTTTCCATCAATTTGTGTAGCAGACTCTCATGCCAAATTGAGTCAAAAGCTTTTTTGAAATCAACAACGCATGAGAAGAGTTTGCCTTTGACATTTGCTCAGTACATTGTTTTCACTGAGGAAATGTACGAGTCTGCTGTTAATGATAATGCAGAGGATTTTCCCAAGGCTGCTGTTGACGCATATCCCACGGTAGTTATTGGGATCAAATCTGTCTCCACTTTTGTGGATTAGGGTGATCAGACCTTGGTCCCAAATATTGGGGAATATGCCAGAGGATAATGTTAAAGAGTTTTAGTGTAGCCAGTTGGAATTTGTTGTCTGTATATTTGATCATTTCATTGAGGATACCATCAACACCACAGGCCTTTTTGGGTTGGAGGGTTTGCATTTTGTCCTGTAGTTCATTAAATGTAATTGGAGAATCCAGTGGGTTCTGGTAGTCTGTAATAGTTGATTCTAAGATTTGTATTTTATAATGTATATGTTTGTGTTGTTTGTTCTTTGTTATAGGGCCAAAAAGACTAGATAAGTGGTTTACCCATACATCTCTGTTTTGGATAGATAACTCCTCGTGTTGTTGATTGTTTAGAGTTTTACAATTTCCTCACAAGTGGTTAGTCTATGGGTTCTTCAATTACATTGAGCTGTTCCTTCTTTTTCCATAGTGTATTTCTGTATTGTTTTAGTGATTCACCTTAGTGAAGGCATAGAGGTTTTCTGGGTCTCTATGTTTTTGGTTGGATAATTTTCTCAATTTCTTTCTTAGGTTTTGCATTCTTCATCAAACCATTTGTGACTCACCACCTAGATTTGGTCTTATGTAGCAACATTTGTAATTGTGTTTTTTACATTGGATAAAAGTAGAGACTAAGAGCTACAAAATGGTATATCATACTGCATTGTTGAGGAACAATGGGAAAGTAATTATTGTAAACTTGTAAACTCACTTTTGAGAAAATGGCCTTTGAATGTTTTGGTATCTAGTGAAGAGCTCTTCTTTGTCTACACCCATTCAGCATCTTTCACACCCTCTTAAGCTTTAGCCCCACCCATCTTGTTTCACCCTCGGAGTGTTTAGAGCACAGACTTGATGCTCTGGCCAATGATTTGTTTACCTCTGGATGACATGAAAACAGCCTAACCAGCTCTGATGGCAACAATTTAATTATGCTTCTTTGCAGTTTACTGACACCTGCCATATTCACTTTAGCTTAAGACATTAAGACAACGTGTAAAATTACACGTCGCGTAATGTTATCTAACGAGCCAGCCAGCTAACTTTATCTAGCTAAACAACAATGAACATAGTGCCAAATCATGTCATTACTACAATGCATGACTATGCTGGGAGCTAACCATCCAGGTTCAATGTTAGCTAGCTAACATTAGGCTGCAACTAGCAAAGCAAACAGCTCTGGGATACGAATAACAACATCAGCTAGGGAGCCAGCCAGCTAATGTTAGCTAGCTAGCTAACAGTACACTTTAGCTTAAGACATGCAGCTAGTTAGCTAGGTAAACAATGAACTTAGCTAGGTAAACAATGTGTAAAATCATACATCACATAACGTTAGCTAACGAGCCAGCCAGCTAACCTTAGCTAGTTAAACAACAATGAACATAGTGCCAAATCATGTCGTTACCACACTGCATGAATATGCTGGGAGCAAACCAACCAGGTTCAATGTTAGCTAGCTAACATTAGGCTCTAACTAGCAAAGCAAACAGCTCTCGGATATGAATAACAACATCAGCTAGGGAGCCAGCCAGCTAATGTTAGCTAGCTAGCTAACAGTACATTTTAGCTTGAAATGAAACCACTTTCTGTCAAAATTAAAAACGTGTAATATCTGAAAATGTAGCTAGCTAACTCTAGACTATCTTACCTGTATACATCATCATGCATGATGGACGCGTCTTCCTGTCATGGATGCCATGCAACAGTTGCCGTTAGTTTGATGATGTAATCTGGAGACAGGTGTTTTCTCCATCTCTTTAGCTATCATACTCTAATTCCACTGATTTCTTGATCACTGAACTTGATCCTTCACAGGGGTGGAGCAATACTTACCTTATGCAGCTCCACTACACAAAACATTTTTTAAAAAGCCGCGTTCGACAGGACTACCAACACAGACTGACCAGCTCAAAAAGACAAAAGCCATCTATATGGCAGACCAATCCGAACTCCTCTCTCGGCATGCCCAGCCCACTCATTATCTCAGCCAATCATGGCTAGTGGGAAGGTTGCTGACTTTTTTTATGGCTTAACCAACAAGGATCGTAATTTAACAATTGTATTCGTATTTACAGATGGCATACAAGTATGTTATTAAGGCTCATGAAAGTTCACATGTTCGAGAAAGGCATTTCTGCCAAAAACGCATTTTGATCTAAAACATTTTTTACTTTCAAACGGCACTCCTGTGAAGTTGTGACTTGCGACAAACACCTAGTTTACTGAATCGGGTCACATTTGTCATTGTTGTTAATTTTCTTCAGTTTTCTGTTTGAAATTTTTAGATTTGATAGGGAAGCTGAGAGGTCAAATATACTGTTTAGATTTTCTACTGGCAAGTTTTATCCAGGATGTTGTCTAAAGGGATTTCATTTTTTGTTGCCTGATTGTTTTTTGGTAAGTTGCCACACTACTTTCCTTCCATCTATAGCATTTCTTAATATTATTCAGTTATTTTGGCTTTGATGCCTCATGATTCAGTATTGCTCTGTTCAAGTAGACTGTGATTTTTCTGTGATCTGATAGGGGTGTCAGTGGGCTGACTGTGAATGCTCTGAGAGACACTGGGTTGAGGTCAGTGATAAAGTAGTCTATAATACTAGTGCCAAGAAATGAGCTATAGGTGTATCTACCATAGGAGTCCCCCCGAAGCCTACCATTGACTATGTACATACCCAGCGTGCGACAGAGCAGCAGGAGTTGTGACTCGTTTTTGTTGGTTATGTTGTTGTAGTTGTGCCTAGGGGGGCAAATGGGGGATGGAATGCTGTCACCTCCAGGCAGGTGTTTGTCCCCCTATGTGCTGAGGGTGTCAGGTTTTTGTCCTTTTCTGGCATTTGGGTCACCACAGATTAGTACATGTTCCTGGGCCTGAAAATGATTGATTTCTCCTCCAGGATGGAGAAGTTGTCTTCATTAAAGTATGGAGATTCTAATGGGGGGATATAGGTAGCACACAGGAGGACATTTTTCTCTGTTAAGATCATTTCCTTTTGAATTTCTAGCCAAATGTAAAATGTTCCTGTTTTGATTAGTTTAATATAGTGAGTTATGTCTGTTCTAAACCAAATTAGAATTTCCCCCCGAGTCCCTTCCCTGTTTCACGAATGATAGTTTGGTAGATGGGACTACCAGCTCTCTCTAGAGGGCAACCAGTGGGTTCATCTCCTCTATACCATGTTTATTGTAGGATGAGAAGTTCTGTAATTCTGAAGTCCAGGTTCCTGCTCTTTAGGCCAAAGGCAGATGACCTCAGGCCTTGGATATAGTAAAAGCTTTGTGTTCAGTAAAGTGTCCAATGGTGTTAGTTGTGTGGTTTGGCACATGTCATTGGCTTGGGCTAGTGTAAGAGTGGGGGTTGGGCCTGTTTGCCTGCTCACGGCCTGGGCATATGTGTGACTTTCATGTCGAGGCTCTCTTTGCGGGAGTGGGGGGCATGGGGTGGGCAGGAGGGGCATAGGTCTGATCTGAGGGGGCCTAAATGGGGTGTGGGCATGGTTGACTTGAGGTGGGGTGTTGATTGATTGGGGTGGGGATGTGGCTTGAGGGGGGGGGTCTTGCAGGTCTGGGAGAGTGTCTTGCTGGTCTGGGCAGGGTGTCTTGCTGGTCTGGGCAGGGTGTCTATTGATCTGTAGCTCCTGTGTGTTGTGTTGGGGCTGTGTTTGATGGTGATGTCCTTTAGGGTCCGGGCAAAGGTGGGCACTGCTGCCTTGTATCGGTGGACCTGGTCGTAAAGACTGTTCAAGTCCAGGGTGGAGTGTTTGACCAGGTAAACATTCGGTTTTGAGGCACAGTCACGAGAAATACTTGTATGGTAGCAGAGTGAAAGTATTTTTGTGGTAGCAGGGTGGAGATAACCACTCGTGCGTTGGGGAAAGTAGAATAAGCTTTTTCAATCAATCCCTTGAGTGCTGTAGCCACCCTTTCCTGCTGTGTTTTCAGGTCGTTTGTGCCTGTTTGTATTATTATGTGGCTGGGTGAACCTAGTTGATCATCTCTCTCTCTCTCTCTCTCTCTCTCTCTCTCTCTCTCTCTCTCTCTCTCTCTCTCTCTCTCTCTCTCTCTCTCTCTCTCTCTCTCTCTCTCTCTCTCTCTCTCTCTCGCTATAGTGAAAGTAGGTGATGATGACAGGATGAACAGTTGCACTAGGTTAACATTACTATGACTCAGCTGTCTCAGCATTTCCTTCCAGTAAATGTACATCAAACACACACACACACACACACACACACACACACACACACACACACACACACACACACACACACACTTCTGCCTGAGTAAATATTTTACTTTGCTGTGTCGGCCCTGTTTTCAATAGGAGTTAGTGTACTGATGCGTGTGTGCCTGTGTCTGTATCTGTCAGTGTTTATGTACTCTAGTGGTGGTCAGTGGTGAGTGGTGAGTCGGGTGGTGGGTGGGGAGTGGGGTGGTGAGTGGAGTGGTGAAGGAGTGGTGAGTGGAGTGGTGAGTGGGGTGGTGAGTGGTGAGTGGAGTGGTGAGTGGATAGGTGAGTGTAGTGGTGAGGGGAGTGGTGAGTGGAGTGGTGAGGGAGTGGTGAGTGGGGTGGTGAGGGAGTGGTGAGTGGGGTGAGTGGAGTGGTGAGTGAAGTGGTGAGTGGAGTGGTGAGTGGTAAGGGAGTATCGAGTGGAGTGGTGAGTGGAGTGATGAGTGGTGAGTGGAGTGGTGAGAGGGGGGTGAGTGTTGAGAGGAGTGGTGAGTGGAGTGGTTAGTGGTGAGTGGGGTGGTGAGTGAAGTGGTGAGTGGTGAGTGGTGAGTGGAGTGGTGAGGGAGTGGTGAATGGGGTGGTGAGTGGTGAGAGAGTAGTGAGTGGGGTGGTGAGTGGAGTGGTGAGTTGTGAGTGGAGTGGTGAGTGGAGTGGTGAGGGGAGTGGTGAGTGGAGTGGTGAGTGTGAGTGGAGTGGTGAGTGTGAGTGGTGAGTGGTGGTGGTGAGCGAGTGGAGTGGAGTGGTGAGTGGAGTGGTGAGTGGTGAGGGGAGTGGTGAGTGGTGAGGGGAGGGGTGAGTGGAGTGGTGAGTGGAGTGGTGAGTGGAGTGGTGAGTGGAGTGGTGAGTGGCGTGGTGAGTGAAGTGGTGAGTGAAGTGGTGAGTGTAGTGGTGAGTGGAGTGGTGAGGAGAGTGGTGAGTGGAGTGGTGAGTGTGAGTGGTGAGTGGTGAGCGAGTGGAGTGGTGAGTGGAGTGGTGAGTGGAGTGGTGAGTGGTGAGGGGAGTGGTGAGTGGAGTGGTGAGTGGGGTAGTGAGTGGTGAGTGGAGTGGTGAGTGGAGTGGTGAGTGGTGAGGGGAGTGGTGAGGGGAGTGGTGAGTGGTGTGTGGAGTGGTGAGTGGTGTGTGGCCAGCCAAGTCTCAGGATGTGTGCATTAGACACTTCCTTTCTCCCCCCTTTCTACTTTATTTACCTTAGGAAGTGCTATATATTTTTGTAAGGAAAATTGCTGTGTGTTTTTATAGAGAGAAGGTGATGTATATTTGTGGAAGGGAAGCGATGTGTGTGTATTTGTGTAAGGAGAAGTGATGTGTGTGTATTTGTGTAAGGAGAAGTGATGTGTGTGTATTTGTGTAAGGAGAAGTGATGTGTGTGTATTTGTGTAAGGAGAAGTGATGTGTGTGTATTTGTGTAAGGAGAAGTGATGTGTGTGTATTTGTGTAAGGAGAAGCGATGTGTGTGTATTTGTGTAAGGAGAAGCGATGTGTGTGTATTTGTGTAAGGAGAAGCGATGTGTGTGTATTTGTGTAAGGAGAAGCGATGTGTGTGTATTTGTGTAAGGAGAAGCGATGTGTGTGTATTTGTGTAAGGAGAAGCGATGTGTGTGTATTTGTGTAAGGAGAAGTGATGTGTGTGTATTTGTGGAAGGAGAAGTGATGTGTGTGTATTTGTGTTAGGAGAAGTGATGTGTGTGTATTTGTGTAAGTGGTGCTGTACTAAATGAAAGACTTCACTGATCTACAGTAGAATGTAATAAAGGCAGCAGGTTGGCATGGTGCCAGTGTAGAGTAGATTGTACCCTGGTAGATCAACACAGGCCTGCATAGCGTTCAGGGAGGATACAGTCTTCACCACCATAGTACTAAATATAGAACCATGTCTATTTGTCTCGGTCCACGGTCAAATCCGCAATAGTCACCATCACCTCCACATTGCTGTTGTAATGGAGGTTGTTCTGTGTTAGTTCTCTCTCTGAGATGTTTAGAATGGAGGTTGTTCTGTGTTAGTTCTTTCTCTGAGATGTTTAGAATGTAGGTTGTTCTGTGTTTGTTCTCTCTCTGATATGTTTAGAATGGAGGTTGTTCTGTGTTAGTTCTCTCTCTGAGATGTTTAGAATGGAGGTTGTTCTGTGTTAGTTCTCTCTCTGAGATGTTTAGAATGGAGGTTGTTCTGTGTTAGTTCTCTCTCTGAGATGTTTAGAATGTAGGTTGTTCTGTGTTTGTTCTCTCTCTGATATGTTTAGAATGGAGGTTGTTCTGTGTTAGTTCTCTCTCTGAGATGTTTAGAATGGAGGTTGTTCTGTGTTAGTTCTCTCTCTGAGATGTTTAGAATGGAGGTTGTTCTGTGTTAGTTCTCTCTCTGAGATGTTTAGAATGGAGGTTGTTCTGTGTTTGTGGTATCAGCGATCGTGTAACCAGTAGAGAGATATAATCCTCTAAACGGATGCTTCCATTGTCCTGGTGTCTGTCTGATCGCTGAACACCATGTAGGATGAGCTGACTACTCAATGAAAGGGAGTCAATGAGAAAAATACATTTTTATCTCTGGAAAGAAAATTGGTTTACAGACTTAAATCTGGTTTTGATTATAGTAGAGAGAAAACAACTTAGGAGCAAGGATGAAAGTGTGTTTTTCAAGATATCAGATTAGGTGGAAAGACTGCTGTTGATGGGATCTTTTGTTATGGTGAGTGTTTCAATAACAATATATTCACCTACACTTGTGTCCACCTGTAGGGAGTTTATTGTCAAGTATTGGGTTACTTTGTGTCTTTGTGAGTGTGTATGAGTGTTTGTGTGTTTGGATGTGCTGCTGTAGTATTGATAGACTTGTCTCCTATGCTAAGCAGGGTAGCCTAGTGGTTAGAGTGTTGAACTAGTAAACAAAAGGTTGCAAGTTCAAATCCCCGAGCTGACAAGGTACAAATCTGTCGTTCTACCCCTGAACAGGCAGTTAACCCACTGTTCCTAGGCCGTCATTGAAAATAAGAATATGTTCTTAACTGCCATGCCTAGTTAAATAAAGGTTAAAAAAAATCTAGCAGCAATCAATTAGAACCTAATTACCATCTGGTATTACTGTCCCATATTGCCTTCTATCTATCTGGACTACTGTCTGACTGAGGGACACTCAGCTCTACTCTACCTGTTTACCCAACACACACACACACACACACTGTACCTGAGGTTTCAGAGCGAGACAGGCGTTCATGCCTCCTTTACAGCTAGTCAAAACATGGAGGGAGGGAGGCTAGCTCACTTTAATTCATCATGTGCTGTTAGAGCTGTAAGAGCTGTGCTTCATTCATCAGACCCCCTGTCCTGCCCCCCCCAAGAGACACACTGTAATGCATGATGTCATTTACTGTAAAACCCTTTTAAAGAATATATCTGTCTACACTCTCCCATTCTCTCTGTCTCTCTGTCTCTCACTCTGTCTCTCTTTCTCTCTCTCTTTCGCTCTCTCATTCATTCTCCCGCTTTCTCTTTCTTTCATTCTTTCTCTCTCATTCTCTCTCTCTCTCCATTGTCTCTCTCTAATTCATTCTCGCTCTTTCTCTTTCTTTATTTCATTCTCTCATTCTCTCTTTCATTCATTCTCTCTCTCTCGTTATCTCTCTCTGCCTTCTCTCGCTCTCTATTGCTATCCCGCTCTCTCCCTCTCTCTCTCTCTCTCTCTCTCTCTTTCTCTCTCTCTCTCCCTCTCTCCAGGAGGCTCCTCGGGAGAGTTACGGAGGCAGGAGTCAGCAGCAAGCCCCAGGGAATTCTGGGAAGGCCAACCAAGAGGACATGGGTCTGATCTCGCAGGACCGCCCCTCCAGCCTTCCAGTGAGTGACAGCTCTCCCAGCCAATCTCCACACATTATCCTTCTACTAAAGTGTCATATAGGAGTGTCACTTGAAAAAAGTCCCCTAATTTGAGAGTGTTAAATATGTAAAATATTGTAAACAATTGCAACCTGTGAAAGGATGAAATGAAAGGAAGAGGGGAAGAGAATAAGAGATAAACACTCACTGCAACCCATCCCCTTTCTCTTCCTACCGCTTCCTCTGTGCTCCCTGAGCCGCCAGCGCTGAAATGGTGGAGAGCCCTGTCACTCATGGCTGTATCAGAGTTCCGTGCTTTAATCAGACCTGCTGATTCCCTGTAGGCTTCTCTTCACCCTCAGTCTCTGAGGGCAGACCTAGATTTCACTGGCCATTTCAGATCTAATGCCCACCTGAACACAACGCCAAGCTGTTGTGACTGGCACTGCCTACACAAGTAGAAAAGACCACCTTAGATTAGGCTCTGCTACACTAGGTATCGTTAGAGCAAAACAGGAGAGGAGATGAGGAGAGGAAAGGAAGGGAGAGGAGAGAAGAGGAAAGGAGAGAGGAGGAGAGGAAAGAGGACAAGTGGAGAGAGGAGGAGGGAAGAGATTAAAGAAGAGATGTGGAGAGGAGTGGATGAGAGGGGTGAAGAGAGGAGGTGAGGTGTACAAGGGGAATATTCAGAGCTATATTCTGTCTCACACACTCATTTGGTTTAATTAGAATGGGTCTTGGAAGTGCCCTCTCTGCTCGTTTTTAAGGTAGTCAATATGGAGGAAGTAGAACAGCACAGGGACCATCATACTCACATCCCTCACATCCCTCTCTTTCAATTACTCCCTCTCTCTTTCTGTCCCTCTCATCTTCTGCTTTCCTCTCTTTCTCTCTCTTTTAACTGTCCCTCTTTACTGAGGCATAACCCTCTACTGTCTCACTCTGTCACATGCTGCCCATTCTACTTTTCTCTCTTCCACCCTCCTGTCATTCCCTCTCTCTGTCTCTGAACCAATATCAATTCAATTCAATTCAATTGAAGGGCTTTACTGGCATGGGAAACATATGTTTACATTGCCAAAACAAGTGAGGTACAAAATAAACAAAAGTTAAATAAACAATAAAAATTGACAGTAAACATTACAATCCCTAAAGTTCCAAAAGAATAAAGATATTTCAAATGTCATATTATGTATATATACAGTGTTATAACGATGTGCAAATAGTACAAAAGGGAAAATAAATAAACGTAAATATAGGTTGTATTTACAATGGTGTTTGTTCTTCACTGGTTGCCATTTTCTTGTGGCAACAGGTCACAGACCTTGCTGCTGTAATGGCAGACTTTAGTATTTCACCCAATAGATATATGAGTTTATATAAATAAAATAAATCTAATTCTTTGTTGAGTTGTGTAATCTGAGGGACATATGTGTCTCATACATTTGGAAGGAGGTTAGAAAGTGCAGCTCAGTTTCCACCTCATTTTGTGGGCAGTGTGTACAGTGCCTGTCTTTTGAGAGCCAGGTCTGCCTACGGTCTGCCTTTCTCAATAGTAAGGCTATGCTCACTGCAAGTTAGTGCAAATTTGACCACCACAGGGCATCTTGGAGAAGCGTTTGATAGTCTTCAATATTGGCATTACTAGAGACTATAAAACCTTTTTGGTAAGAACATAATATATGGGATTGATTTTTAAGAAATGTAGCTTAATTAATTTGATTAATATTATGGTGTTTCTATTCCAAGGCAAAACAAAAAACAAAACCCTCAGGGTTTTCATCAGGATGAATTCGGGAAAATATAGCGCTGTACAACGTGATGGTCGGGAGTAGGCTACAGTACTAAGAGCATAAGAGGATTGGAGGATTCAAAATTAATATCTAAGGGGCATACCATTTCCACACCGTAATTGTAGTGTAACCAATACCCAAACGGAGATTCAGTGAAAATAAAAATGTCATTGATTTATCAAGACCAGTCCCCATGCTTGTTTCATAGCAGCGCGAAACAATGCTGAAATAGCTATTGCTTGATATCCTATTGCTTCTAACTTCAATATGCTTTTTAAATACAGTGCCTTGCGAAAGTATTTGGCCCCCTTGAACTTTGCGACCTTTTGCCACATTTCAGGCTTCAAACATAAAGATATAAAACTGTATTTTTTTGTGAAGAATCAACAACAAGTGGGACACAATCATGAAGTGGAACGACATTCATTGGATATTTCAAACTTTTTTAACAAATCAAAAACTGAAAAATTGGGCGTGCAAAATTACTCAGCCCCTTTACTTTCAGTGCAGCAAACTCTCTCCAGAAGTTCAGTGAGGATCTCTGAATGATCCAATGTTGACCTAAATGACTAATGATGATAAATACAATCCACCTGTGTGTAATCAAGTCTCCGTATAAATGCACCTGCAAATCTACCAAGACCTGGCCGTCCCTCTAAACTTTCAGCTCATACAAGGAGAAGACTGATCACTCTGGATGAACTGCAGAGATCTACAGCTGAGGTGGGAGACTCTGTCCATAGGACAACAATCAGTCGTATATTGCACAAATCTGGCCTTTATGGAAGAGTGGCAAGAAGAAAGCCATTTCTTAAAGATATCCATAAAAAGTGTTGTTTAAAGTTTGCCACAAGCCACCTGGGAGACACACCAAACATGTGGAAGAAGGTGCTCTGGTCAGATGAAACCAAAATGTAACTTTTTGGCAACAATGCAAAACGTTATGTTTGGCGTAAAAGCAACACAGCTGAACACACCATCCCCACTGTCAAACATGGTGGTGGCAGCATCATGGTTTGGGCCTGCTTTTCTTCAGCAGGGACAGGGAAGATGGTTAAAATTGATGGGAAGATGGATGGAGCCAAATACAGGACCATTCTGGAAGAAAACCTGATGGAGTCTGCAAAAGACCTGAGACTGGGACGGAGATTTGTCTTCCAACAAGACAATGATCCAAAACATAAAGCAAAATCTACAATGGAATGGTTCAAAAATAAACATATCCAGGTGTTAGAATGGCCAAGTCAAAGTCCAGACCTGAATCCAATCGAGAATCTGTGGAAAGAACTGAAAACTGCTGTTCACAAATGCTCTCCATCCAACCTCACTGAGCTCGAGCTGTTTTGCAAGGAGGAATGTGAAAACATTTCAGTCTCTCGATGTGCAAAACTGATAGAGACATACCCCAAGCGGCTTACAGCTGTAATCACAGCAAAAAGTGGCGCTACAAAGTATTAACTTAAGGGGGCTGAATAATTTTGCACGCCCAATTTTTCAGTTTTTGATTTGTTAAAAAAGTTTGAAATATCCAATAAATGTCATTCCACTTCATGATTGTGTCCCACTTGTTGTTGATTCTTCACAAAATGTTTGAAGCCTGAAATGTGGCAAAAGGACGCAAAGTTCAAGGGGGCCGAATACTTTCGCAAGGCACTGTACATCTCTGTTTTGGATAGATAACTCTTTGTGTTGTTGTTTGTCTAGAGTTTGCTTTAATCCAGGTCTGGGAGGAGATCCCTCAGGAACCATCCACCACCTCAGGAGCATGCCCAGGTGTTGTAGGGAGGTCATACAGGCACATGGAGGCCACACACACTACTGAGCCTCATGTTGACTTGTTTTAAGGACATTACATCAGTGTTGGATCAGCCTTTTAGTGTGGTTTTGTTGTCAGCACATTCAACTATGTAAAGAAAAAAGTATTTACTAAAAATATTTCATTCATTCAGATCTAGGATGTGTTATTTTAGTGTTCCCTTTATTTTTTTGAGCAGTGTATTTCTGTATTATTTTAGTGATTCACCATAGTGAAGGCGTAGACTCTGGTTTTCTGGGTCTCTATGTTTTTGGTTAGATAAGTTTCTCAATTGCATTCCTCATCAAACATTTGTCATTGTTCTTAATTTTCTGCGGTTTTCTGTTTGAAAGTTTTAGATTTGATAGGGAAGCTAAGAGGTCAAATATACTGTTTAGATTTTCTACTGGCAAGATTACACTTTCACTGTTACAAGATTTGTCCAGGAAGTTGTCTAAAAGGGATTGAATTTGTTGTTGCCTAATAGTTTTTGGGTAGGTTTTCCTTGTGATTTGATGCCTCATGATTGAGTTTTCCTCTGTTCCAATAGACTGTGATTTTGCTGTGATCTGATAAGGGTGTCAGTGGGCTGACTGTGAACTCTCTGAGAGACTCTGGGTTGAGGTCAGTGATAAAGTAGTCTACAGTACTACTGCCAATAGATGAGCTATAGATTTACCTACCATAGGAGTCCCCTTGAAGCCTACCAATGACTATGTACGTACCCAGCGTGCGGCAGAGCTGCAGGAGTTGTGACCTGTTTTTGTTGGTTATGTTGCCGTAGTTGTGCCTAGGGGGGCATATGTGGGACAGAATGCTGTCTGTCTCTATCTCTCTCCCTTTCTCTCTGCCATTCCCTTACTCTCTAAACATTGTCTCTCTATTTCTATCTCTTCCAGCATTCCCCCTCTCCATCCATCTCTCCTTCCCTGTCATCTCGATGTCTCTGAACCTCCATCATGAAAGTGTTTTTTGCAAATGAGAGATTGCATTGATGTGTCGGTGTGTGTTTCCAGAGTGGCTCAGTCTCAGCCCCCACTACACATCACCACTACACGTCACAACTACACGTCACCACTACACATCACCACTAAACTACCAGGCATATCACAGCTCATCGTTTGACATGCTTTCATCCCAGGGCTGCTCCGGGACCTTGATTATTCTGGATCATTTCCAACCGTACAAAAATATAGACTGGATTCTAATATGTATTTTGGTGTATTTTGTTTCTAGAACGCCCAGGCGTTCCCTCCTAGCCAGAGTGTGTGTGTTTGTGTGTGTGTGTGTGTGTGTGTGTGTGTGTGTGTGTGTCAGGAGGCAGCCAGAACCATTTTTCTCTCGTCTGTTTGATGTTGGGTCTGAAGCTCCTGTCCTCTCCCTACTGGTGGAACGGAGGGTCGGGGAACTGGCATGTTATTGTTCTGATTGTGCTGGGTGCGTGCACACTGCAGAACCCTTTGGAGTTTGACTCAAACATGGGAATTACTTTAGTCACTTTTACCTCAATGATATCATTAACTACCAGTGGTTGTTGGTTTCTCCAGCTTGTGACAGCAGCTTCCAGACCTGACACCTGAGTCTGGGCTCCAGTGAAACCCATTCTTCTAGTCTAGTCTGGGATTTCACACTCTGCCTACTTGCTGTTTCAGTCAGTACATGTTGCCCTGCTCCTCTCTCCTCCACTGACAGCCAGTGAAGCAGTCAGCCTTCTCTGTTTTCTGACTGGGAGTAAAGGGGTAACCATGTGGAAAGAGTGGGAGAGAGAAAAGGGGGACAGGTTAGAGGTGAGGCAGAAGTGGGCTCTGATGCCTTTGAATCACAAGGTGTCATCAAAGGTGAAGTTCAAATCTTAGATAGTGTTAGTCACACACAGACACAAAACTCCCTCCTTCCACTTTCCACACATACATGTTGGTGTGATACCCTGAGTGTGGTGGTCTCAGACTTTCATGATACAAAATAAGAAAAAACAGAATTCCCTCTCTCTCTCTCTCTCTCTCTCTCTCTCTCTCTCTCTCTCTCTCTCTCTCTCTCTCTCTCTCTCTCTCTCTCTCTCTCTCTCTCTCTCTCTCTCTCTCTCTCTCTCTCTCTCTCTCTCTCTCTCTCTCTCTCTCGTACTCCCATTCCCTCTCTCTCTCGCTCTCCTTCCCTCCCTCTCCTCTGTTTTTCCTACATTGTCTGTCGGGGCTGCACTGGAGTGGATAAAGAGCTTCAAGTTCCTCTGTGTTCAAATCACTAAGGACTTAAAATGACCCACACGCACATTCGTGAAGAAGGCTCGACAGTGCCTCTTGCCCCTCGGGATGCCGAAAAGTTTGGGTATTTGCCGTCAAATCCTCAAAAGGTTCTACAGCTGCACCATTGAGAGCATCTTGACTGGCTGCATCACTGCTTGGTATGGCAACAGCACCGCCCTCAATCGCATGGCGCTGCATCACTGGGGCTGAGCTCCCTCCCATCCAGGACCTCTATATCTGGCAGTGTGAAAGGAAGGCCTGGAAAATCGTTAAAGACTCCAGCCACCCAAACTATAGACTGTTCTCTCTGCTTCCGCAAGGCAAGCGGTATCGGTGCATCAAGTATGACACCAACAGGCTCTTGAACGGATTCTATCCCCGAGACATAAGATTGCTAAATAGCTAACAAAATGTCTCCACAGACTATCTGAGTTGACCCTTGTATTTTATTTATATTTTTGCACTCTATGCACACTCACAGGACTCTACACACACACACACACACACACACACACACACACACATTCACTTCATTTTCTCACACACACATAACATGCACACACATTTATACAGACTCTACACACACCCCCACAAGCTCACATAAAATCATCCTATACACTGCTGCTACTCTGTTTATCATATATCCTGATGCCTGGTCACCTTACCCCTGTACATATCTACCTTTATCACTCCAGTAGCCCTGCACATTGTAAATATGGTATTGGAACTGACCCTGTATATAGTATGCTTACTTCTAGTGTTCTTCTTATTAAATTTTCATGCACACACGCACACACACGCACACGCGCACGCATACACACACTATATTTTCAGAGTGAGGGAAAAGGGAAACAGAGAGGGATGAACCTTGTTAATCAAACATAGCTCAGCTTCAATGGCACCTCTCTTTTACCCCTCACACCAGGGGAGAGGAAAGGTGGAGAGAAGGAGGAGTGGAAAGGAGAGGGGAAGAGAGGAGAGGGGGAGAGGTAGGGAGGTGAATAGTGGACTGTAACACCCACTCAGATCATGGAGAATAGACTTAAAGAAGAGAGAGAGAAAAAAAGAGGGGAGAAAGAAAGAATGAGAAAAAGTGTGTGTGTGTGTGTGTGAACATGTGTGTATGTGCGTAAGAGGGTTTTAATGTTAAAGTGGGGCCCATATTGGCAACGTGCATGCCCCGCCCGCCTGAGTCAGTATTTTTTTCAGCCATCTATTTCCTGTGTTTGAGGGGTGCAAAATCCACTTGTCACTTAAATCTCGCTGGATTGATTGCTTTCATTTTACTCCTGGGACTCTTTCATGCTCTTTCTTGTGCCTGTCATTTTTTTCCCGTTAACATTATGACCGCGGAAATGTTTGTAATGACCTGTTAAACACACCCCGGTAATGGCTGAAATGGTCTCAATGGAATACATTGTCTATCCATTTATACTGAACAAAAATATAAACGCAACATGCAACAATTTCAAAGATTTTACTGAGTTACAGTTCATATAACGAATTCAGTCAATTTAAATAAATTCATTAGGCCCTTGTCTATGGATTTAACATGACTGGGAACACAGATATGCATCTTTTGCTCACAGATACCTTTAAAAAAAGGTAGGGGCTTGAATCAGAAAGCCAGTCGGTATCTGGTGTAACCACCATTTGCCTCATGCAGCGTTGTCACGCCCTGACCTTAGAGAGCCTTTTTTATTCTCTATTTGGTTAGGTCAGGGTGTGATTTGGGTGGGAAAATCTATGTTTTTGTATTTTTGTTGGCCTAGTATGGTTCCCAATCAGAGGCAGCTGTTTATCGTTGTCTCTGATTGGGGATCATACTTAGGCAGCCCTTTTTCCCACCTTAGATTGGGATCTTGTTTGTGTGTAGTTGCTTTCTGCACTGCATGTAGCTTCACGTTCATTTTGGATTTTGTTGTTTTTTCACTGTCATTTAAATAAAATAAAAATGTACGCCTACCACTCTGCACCTTGGTCCGCTCATTTCAACGAACGTGACAAGCGTGACACATCTCCTTCGCATAGAGTTGATCAGGCGGTTGATTGTGGCCTGTGGACTGTTGTCCCACTCCTCTTCAATGGCTGTGCAAAGATACTGGATATTGGCAGGAACTGGAACACTCCGTCATACACGTCGACCACGTCTGGTGAGTATGCAGGCCATGGAAGAACATTTTTAGCTTCCAGGAATTGTGTATAGATCCTTGCAATGTGGGGAAGTGCATTATCATGCTGAAACATGAGGTGATGGCGGTGGATGAATGGCTCAACAATGGGCCTCAGGATCTCGTCACGGTATCATTGTTCATTCAAATTGCCATTGATAAAATGCAATTGTGTTCGTTGTCCATAGCTTATGCCTGCCCATACCATAACCGCACCACCACCATGGGGCACTCTGTTCACAACGTTGGCATAAGCAATCCGCTTGCCCACACAACGCCATACACACTGTCTGCCATCTGCCCGGTAGAGTTGAAACATTCATTCGTGAAGAGCACACTTCTCCAGCATACCAGTGGACATTGAAGGTGAGCATTTGCCCACTGAAGTCTGTTACGACGTCGAACTGCAGTCAGGTCAAGACCCTGCTGAGGAAAATAGCATGCAGATGAGCTTCCCTTAGATGGTTTCTGACAGCTTGTGTGGAAATTTTTCGGTTGTGCAGTTTCATCATTCAATTTCCGTTGATTGAATTCCATTGTAATAGGTCTGGGTGTAGCTGGTGCAGAGGAGTCAGGTGCAGAACAACAGAGATGAGTAATACACGTAAATTTACTCAAGACTTTCAAATACAAGTCGACAACACAGAGCCCACAATACGGACCGTAAATACAACAAACAAACACGCACAAAAACCATGGGGAAAACAGAGGGTTAAATAATGAACATGTAATTGGGGAATTGAAACCAGGTGTGTAAAACAAAGACAAAACAAATGGAAAATGAAAAGTGGATCGGCGATGGCTAGAAGGCCGGTGACGTCGACCGCCGAACGCCAACCAAACAAGGAGGGGGACCGACTTCGGCGGAAGTCGTGATATCCATCTTACATTGATTAGATATCTCCTAACATTTGCCACACATGAAGCAAGGCTCTATGACTGTAGTCTACTGCCACTTTGGTGGCTTATGATTGGCCAACAACAAGCTATACGCGCCACGCTCCAATCTTGTGAAAAGCAAGATCAGCAGTATAAATGATCACATTTCTCTCTCTCTCTCTCTCAATCTATCTATCTCTATCTCTCTATCTATCTCTATCTCTCTACTGCAACAGTCACGTTCGGATCTGTAAGGGCCCTTCTGGACAAGTTAGTTAAAATTACACATACTCGAGACTAGAGGTCGACCGATTAAGATTTTTCAACACCGATACCGATTATTGGAGGACCAATTTTATATATATATTTGTAATAATGACAATTACAACAATACTGAATGAACACTTACTTTAACTAAATACAATACATCAATAAAATCAATTTAGTCTCAAATAAATAATGAAACATGTTCAATTTGGTTTAAATAATGCAAAAACAAAGTGTTGGAGAAGAAAGTAAAAGTGCAGTATGTTCCATGTAAGAAAGCTCAAGTTTAAGTTCCTTGCTCGGAACATGAGAACATAGGTTCCTTTTAACACGAGTCTTCAATATTCCCAGGTAAGAAGTTTTAGGTTGTAGTTATTATAGGACTATTTCTCTCTATACCATTTGTATTTCATATACCTTTGACTATTGGATGTTCTAATAGGTACTTTAGTATTGCCAGCCTAATCTTGGGAGTTGATAGGCTTGATGTCATAAACAGTGCAATGCTTGAAGCACAGCGAAGAGCTGCTGGCAAATGCAAGAAATTGCTGTTTGAATGAATGCTTACGAGCCTGCTGCTGCCTACCACCGCTCAGTCAGTTTGCTCTATCAAATCATAGACTTAATTATAATATAATAACACACAGAAATACGAGCCTTTGGTCATTAATATGGTCAAATCCAGAAACCATTGTTTATTCTTTCATCGAAATACGGAACCGTTCCATATTTTATCTAACCGGTGGCATCCCCAAGTCTAAATATTGCTGTTACATTGCACAACCTTAAATTTGATGTCATAATTATTTACAATTGTTGCAAATTAATTACGGTCTTTGTTAGGAAGAAATGGTCTTCACACAGTTTGCAATGAGTCAGGCGGCCCAAACTGCTGCATATACCCTGACTCTGTTGCACAGAGCGCAAGAGAAGTGACACAATTTCCCCAGTTAAAATAAATTCATGTTAGCAGGCAATATTAACTAAATATGCAGGTTTAAAAATATGTACTTGTGTATTGATTTTAAGAAAGTCATTGATGTTTATGGTTAGGTACACATTGGTGCAACGACAGCGCTTTTTTCCCGCGAATGCGCTTGTTAAATCACCCGTTTGGCGAAGTAGGCTGTGATTCAATGATAAATGAACAGGCACCGCTGTCACGACTTACACCGAAGTCGGTCCCTCTCCTTGTTCGGGCGGTGTTGTGACATTATTTAGAATTCTGGATCCATACATGAGAGAGGCAGAGAAGGGATATAGTACCCACACTTCCCCTCTCCTCTCTACTCTCTCCCCTCTCCTCTACTCTCTCCCCTCTCCTCTCTACTCTCTCCCCTCTCCTCACTCCTCACTCCTCTCTCCTGAGTCCTTAAGCAGGGAATACCAGGCTATGTCCAAAGGCACCACTGATATCCTCTCTGGTCTGATAGATACTCTACTGCTGCCTGGAACAGTAAATATACACTGCTCAAGAAAATAAAGGGAACACTAAAGTAACACATCCTAGATCTGAATGAATGAAATATTCTTATTAAATACTTTTTTCTTTACATAGTTGAATGTGCTGACAACAAAATCACACAAAAATTATCAATGGAAATCAAATTTATCAACCCATGGAGGTCTGGATTTGGAGTCACACTCAAAATTAAAGTGGAAAACCACACTACAGGCTGATCCAACTTTGATGTAATGTCCTTAAAACAAGTCTAAATGTGTGTGGCCTGCACGTGCCTGTATGACCTCCCTACAACGCCTGGGCATGCTCCTGATGAGGTGGCGGATGGTCTCCTGAGGGATCTCCTCCCAGACCTGGACTAAAGCATCCGCCAACTCCTGGACAGTCTGTGGTGCAACTGGTGGATGGAGCGAGACATGATGTGCTCAATTGGATTCAGGTCTGGGGAACGGGCCGGCAAGTCCATAGCCTCAATGCCTTCCTCTTGCAGGAACTGATGACACACTCCAGCCACATGAGGTCTAGCATTGTCTTGCATTAGGAGGAACCCAGGGCCAACCACACCAGCGTATGGTCTCACAAGGGGTCTGAGGATCTCATCTCGATACCTAATGGCAGTCAGGCTACCTCTGGCGAGCACATCGAGGGCTGTGCAGCCCCCCAAAGAAATGCCACCCCACACCATGACTGAGCCACCACCAAACCGGTCATGCTGGAGGATGTTGCAGGCAGCAGAACATTCTCCATGGCGTCTCCAGACTGTCACATCTGTCACATCTGTTTCGGAGGACGCACAGCTCTCAACCTGGTTGGGTTGTGTTTCAGAGGACGCACGCCTCTCGACCTGGTTGGGTTGTGTTTCGGAGGACGCACGGCTCTCGACCTGGTTGGGTTGTGTTTCGGAGGACACACGGCTCTCGACCTGGTTGGGTTGTGTTTCGGAGGACGCACGGCTCTCGACCTGATTGGGTTGTGTTTCGGAGGACACACGGCTCTCGACCTGGTTGGGTTGTGTTTCGGAGGACGCACGGCTCTCGACCTGGTTGGGTTGTGTTTCGGAGGACACACGGCTCTCGACCTGATTGGGTTGTGTTTCGGAGGACGCACGGCTCTCGACCTGATTGGGTTGTGTTTCGGAGGACGCACGGCTCTCGACCTGGTTGGGTTGTGTTTCGGAGGACGCACGGCTCTCGACCTGGTTGGGTTGTGTTTCGGAGGACGCACGGCCCGCTCCCGAGTCCGCACGGGAGTTGCAGAGATGAGCCAAGACTGTAACTAGCAATTGGATACCACGAAAATGGGGTAAAAAAAAGTAAAATAAAAGTTGGCTGTATGTCTTTTGGGTGGTGGACCATTCTTGATACACACAGGAAACTGTTAAGTGTGAAAAACCCAGCAGCATTGCAGTTCTTGACACACTCAAACTGATGCGCCTGGCCCCTATACCATATTTCGTTCAAAAGCAGTTATGTATTTTGTCTTGCCCATTCAAACTCTGAATGGTGTCTCAAATGTCTCAAGGCTTGAACATCCTTCTTTAACCTGTCTCCTCCCCTTCATCTACACTAGTTGAAGTAGATTTAACATGTGACATCAATAAGGGATCATAGCTTTCACCTGGATTCACCTGGTCAGTCATGGAAATACAATACTCAGTGTATATAGCTGTCACTGAACACACAGTACAGGAGAAAGAGGGAGAAAGAGAGAAAAGGGGATGGAGAGAAGAGGAAAAGATAGGCAAAGAAAGAGAGCGAGAGAGAGGAAGAGAGACATGTCAGAGGCAAACGAGAGAGAAAGATAGTGAGTAGAGGGGAAAGAACACACCATTCTCCCTCTCTTCCTCTCCTCTTCTCTGTTCTCCCCCAGTAGAGTGAGTGGAGTGGTTCGGTCCACCTCCCACCAGGAAAGCTAGCAGAGTGGTTCGATCCACCTCTCCTCCATTCTCCCCCCAGGAGTGGTTCGATCCACACCGTAACCTTCCTGGATATTTTTATAATTCATCATCAGCTGCCTGCCAGCTAGCGCCCGCACCGGAATATTCTCACCACTCCCTCTGGCTGTTGGAAGTCTGAAACTACATATGTCTTTGAAGTTGGGCGCACTGTTAGCGTTGCTATAGTGACAGGGACGTGGATTGGGGACTAGCGGCCTCCTCGGGAGGAAGGATATGCATGAGGCTGGCAGTGAATTGTCCTGATCGTATTATTGTGATATTATTACCATCTCATAAGCGCCTAGTATTACTTGTTGGGATATTAGTGGTTGACAACATTTGTCTTCTCCCGCGCGGGCACTTCCTGCCTGACATTCTCCATTACATCTATTTAGCTCTGGATCCGGCGTCTGAATGTCATTTTGAAGATACAAATCTTAGTTATGTTGTTTTATTGGTCTGGAACATGTGTGACTGGTGGTATGTGTAATCACACACACACACACACACACACTCAGACTAACACACAGAGTCATAATCAGTTTCCAGTATCCTCATCTCAAAGCTGTGGATTGTTTGAGCTCCTAATATTCCACTGACTAATGGAATAGTAATGTATTTTGTTGGGCTGGTGATGCAAGGGGCAGGAGGCTGGAGAAAGGGTGAGGGCTGTGGTGGTGGCCCGGAGGTTGAGCAAAGTCCTAGTATTAAAGGCCTCCAATGGAGAGAGAAAGCCCCTTATTGAGAGAGAAAGCCCCTTATTGAGAGAGAAAGCCCCTTATTGAGAGAGAAAGAGAGAGAGAAGGAAATAAAAGTGGAAAAGCACCACCAAATTTGTTTCGGCTAAATTTGTATGTTTTTTGCCTGTAATGAATCATAAGAGCATGTGACAGAGAGAGGGAGAAAGCGAGTGATGTGGTAGAGATGGAGGGGAAGGAGGGGAAAAGGAGAGGGTCTGGGGGGGTGAAAATAATGTCCCATTAATGCTAAGCTTGTGAAGGGCCCGGCGCCAATCTCCATTTCCCCAAAGTCTCAGCATTCTACATTTTTCATGAACACTGAGCGGGAATTAGCAACGGATTGCTGCTGCAAATCACTTCTCGTGGTCTGGGGCAATGGAGAGAGGAGAGAGAGTGAGAGGAAGGGGTAGAGAAAGAGTAAGAGGGACAGTGAGGAAGAAGAAAGGGGTGAAGGGAGAGATGCTCCTAGAGGTGGCTGGTGAGGTTCCATTTCCTTGTACCTGCGGGTTACACAAGTTGGACCCCCCCCCCCCCTCTCTCTCTCTGATTGAAATGTGATGACTCTTAGTGCACTAGAGCTTCTAGCCTTCAGGTCTATGGCACTGGCTGTCCAGACTTGGAGCCGAGGTGGTCTGTGATGGGGGTATGGTGCGGGTATAGGGGGGATTTTTCGGTACCCCAAGGCGAGGCCACTGAGTTTGAACTCTAGCCCCTTCCCATACATAGCGTCTGCCCCGCAGTGGTCCACCAGTGGCTGTGCAGCTGTGGCTCCCCTGTCAATCACCAGGCAGTGCATTGTGGGGGTTTAGCTACAGTTCACTAGACAAAATTATTAGAGCTATTTTATCTCTCAGACCACACACTGAATACTGGGTTATTGAGGGGAACATGAAGGTGTGCTGTAAACACCCAGATGGTTTGGACTGCTTGATGTTTCTCACACAGTTTACTTCACAGCAACATTACAGTACTGCTCTGTGCCACTTTCTCAGCAGTTTTACACAATGCTCTCTGTACAGGAATTGATTCTGTATCACACCTGATAACTGTAACATGTCAACCAAGAAAAGGTGTGTGTGTGTATAATCCAATCCTGAGATGCACCCCACCCCTACCTCACCGCCCAGACACACACACGCGCTGTCACAGACACACCACCAGTAGCGTTAATGCATATTCTCACTGCTGCTTCCCTCCTAGAATGCAACAATAAACGATATGGTATCGAGCTTTAGAAAACAGCATGTTTAAATCTTTTAAGAAGCATTTAATTATCCTCCGACCATGATTGTCTACGCCTGCAGCCTCCGCCGCTGTACAGCATGCACACAGAACACGCGCACCGCACGGCCTGCTGAGACGGCCACCACAGTATGGACCCACAGTAGGCTTACAACAGTAGATTTATATTATTATAGCCAACTCCTGTGTCCCCAGCATCTACTCGTATCTATTGGACTGCTGAATGCTTTTCTCTGAAGCTTTTTGACCCCTTTCATTCTGTTTCCATGTGCTTGATGTTTGAAATTATGTCTGTAAAGGGCCAATTAAAGCACACTCATCTGCTGTCACCACGACAGACACTGACAGGAACAGTGACTGTCACCAGCAGCATGGAGTGTGTGACTCAGAGCTTTTCCTTCACAGCCTCTCCTGACCTTTGGAGTGTGACCATATCCAACCAGCTCTTGTTGGGCAGCCACCCAAGCATAAGGTCCCTCTTCTCCTCCTCTCCCCTCCTCCCCTCTCAGTTTGACCTCTGACCCCAATATCCTCCAGACAGGGTCTATGGTGGAGGAATGGGTCTGAGTCTGTTATTATGGCTGCTGTCTATCTGTCTATATACCCTCTCAGACACTGTGTGCTGATTGATGTGGAGATTGGATGTGGTGTAGTCTCAACAGCACCACACACACACACACACACACACATCCCGGTATGACCTCGTCCCTCCATTGTTTCCCGTGCCTGCTGAGCTGAGCCATTCTACCCTGATGGAAATCTCCTGTGAGCTCCTTGTCTCAGCGTAATTCCAGCCGGCTGATACAATTTGATTTGGGCCAGATTACAACTGTTTTGCTGGCTGCTGTATATTGCAGCTTTATAGGCAATAAGTCTGAGGTCCTGGCGGTGTGTACAGAGCCCATGATTGGCCCTGTAATCTGGTCTCCTGCTAGCCACAGTTATTAGATCCGTTCAGGTGCTGCTGCTTCTGCTGCTCTGGTCTTCATAGACACAAGTGTGTCCCAACAAGACCCAACGCTGGACTGGAGTCTAGTCCACTAGCCTGTGTGTATGTCTCCTGTCCATGTGGCTGCATAAAGCATGTATGAGTGAGCAGCAGTCTTATTTGAAGACCCGTTCAGATATGTTTAATGGTTTCTGTTTCACTACGAAACCTGGTCCTATGAGAAGCAGTTCAGCTCCAGGCAGACAGACTGAATGGAGTTAATCCAATGTTGGACATTATGTAACAACCAAGACGCCTGGCTCACACTGTTACACTGATGAACACATCCTCTCTGAGAGAAAAGAGTAAGGGAGGGGAGGGAGGGAGGGGGGTTAGGGAAGGGAAAGGAAGGAGAGGGGCTAGCCATTTGAACCATGGATGACACCTGTTAATCAGAGGCAGAGAGTTCATCTAGTTTTATTTGATATTTGATATATCAGTTTTAAATGTTTTATTACCTGTTGCTCTTGCTGTCTGTCTTTTATTAAAGTGACCATCTATTCAATCAGGGGACAGGAAAGGGACAAACAACCAATGGCGTGTTGTGTTGTTAGCGAGCTAGACGTCCTCTCCCAGGTGACTGTCCCAGGTGATGGTTATTATTTTTCTATTGTTCTCTCTACATCATTGGGAAGGACTCGCATTGTAAGCATTTCACTGTTTGTCTACACCTGTTGTTTACCAAGCATGTGACAAATGCAATTTTTATTTGATTTTTGTTTGATTTGATTTGGCAGGTTTATACCCAGACAGATGCTGTCTATCACAGTCACCTCTCTGTCTGAAGAGAGAGACAGAGAGAGAGAGAGAGAGAGAATAATGACTGATGGACTGTTCTTCACTAGTCTTTCCTTTCAGTGTCTCTTTTCTTTCTCTGTACTTCCTTTCTCCTCTGTCCTTATTCTGTCTCCTTTCTCCTCTGTCCTTATTCTGTCTCTTTCTCCTCTGTCCTTATTGTCTCTTTCTCCTCTGTCCTTATTGTCTCTTTTTCCTCTGTCCTTATTCTGTCTCTTTCTCCTCTGTCCTTATTCTGTCTCTTTCTCCTCTGTCCTTATTCTGTCTCCTTTCTCCTCTGTCCTTATTCTGTCTCTTTCTCCTCTGTCCTTACTCTGTCTCTTTCTCCTCTGTCCTTATTCTGTCTCCTTTCTCCTCTGTCCTTATTTTGTCTCCTTTCTCCTCTGTCCTTATTTTGTCTCCTTTCTCCTCTGTCCTTATTTTGTCTCCTTTCTCCTCTGTCCTTATTCTGTCTCCTTTCTCCTCTGTCCTTATCCCGTCTCCTTTCTTCCATTTCCTGTGTTCTTTTTCAGCCTGTCTCTTTTTTTATTTATCTTTATTTCCTTCCATTCCTTCCTCTGCTCTCTCTTGACTATGTCAGTCTCTCTCTCTCTCACGCTCTCTCTGTCTCTCTCTCTTTTTCTCCCTTTCTTTCCCTCTACCTCCTCTCCAGTTGTCCAGAGTTAGATGTCAGGCTTTGCTAGCGTGGCAGGCCCAGCTCGGCCCAGTGTGTCGTATGCCAGTGTATGCCAGTGTAATTCCATTAGTTTTTGTGTTCAGACTGGCAGTGTCCACTGTGTCCAGCTCCGGCCTTGTCCAGGCCACAAATAGGGCCCCCTCTTGCAATGGCAACGGGTCCTGAGAAGGCTGTGCCCATATGCCATTGATAAAGACTCTCAACAGCTGGGCCCTTTCTCTTCATACCCCCGTGTGTGTGTGTGTGTGGAGGGGGGGGGGGGGGGGGGGGGGGGTGTTAGGTGTATATTTGAGGATGCTTTAATATGCCGGTGTATTTTACCCTGCACTGTTTCCTCTCCTCTCCCCCTGTGTGAGTGTTAGTGTGTGTATTTCCTGTGCATTCTCATTGTCTCCTGTACCCTGGGGCTGTGGCTCTTAATCCAGTAGAATAAGGTAAACTTGTCTCCTCCTCTGACACCTCCCCTCTGTCTTCCTCCATTCCATCCAGAGCAGGAAGCACATTTGCATTGTATTACTGGTTCAGCTTGCATCATCACATCTGTCTCCATGACAACCATACGTAGCTCACCCCATGATCACATTTCATCTGCAGGCACAGCCATGCTGCACTACAAAGGGTTGACCTGGTTAAGTTATACCATAGCATATTTATTTAACATTATATTTGTTTAATAATGCATAGTGCGAGATAGGGTGTGGCGGTGTCAGTGGGTGTGCAGGGCTTGATGGGAGGCCCAGGCACAGAGACAGCAAGATACAGGGCTTTCTCAGCCCTCCCACCCACCTCCAGCAGCAACCTAGTTAACTCAGTAAATACCAGGCAGGTTGTGCTTGTGTGTGTGTTGTTATATTAGATGTGTCTGTGTGTGTATTTTGTCCTCTCACTGTTATTCCTCCTCTCCCTATTTGTGTGTCAGATGGGGAGTGGTGTGTTTCTACCTCTCTACTCCTCTATGGAGGGCTGGTGAAAATAATGAGAGGAACAGCATAGAAAGGAAACAGGGATCAGAGTGAAGCCCCACCACTGCCTCTGAACTGAACACACACACACACACATTACTCTGGCACCTCAGACCATTCACACAAAGTGCTGGCTTAAAAGAATGAAACCGTTAGCGCCAGAGGGGATGGTTGCCGTTTTTCGGACTCCGAACCAACTGTGCTATTTGTCAATAACAGCTGGTGCGCGATGTCTAATATTAAAGAAGTCTCGAGGTATTGCACGCCTGAGGTAGAGTACCTCATGATAAGCTGTAGACCACACTATCTACCAAGAGAGTTCTCATCTATATTATTTGTAGCCGTCTATTTACCACCATAAACTGATGCTGGCACGAAGACCGCACTCAACGAGCTGTATAAGGTCATAAGCTTTAACTTAAAAAACTCTACACCATCTTTACTCCACACACAGACACGCATACAGAGCTCTCCCTCACCTTCCATTTGGCAAATCTGACCCAGATGCTACACTACAGGACTGTTTTGCTAGCAGACTGGAATATGTTCCGGGATTCATCCAATGGCATTGAGGAGTATACCACCTCAGTCAACGGCTTCATCAATAAGTGCACCGACGATATTGTCCCCACAGTAATCGTACGTACATATCCCAACCAGAAGCCATTGACTACAGGCAACATCCGCAACGAGCTAAAGGCTAAAGCTGCCGCTTTCAAGGAGTAGGACACTAATTTGGATGCTTATAAGAAATCCCGCTACACCCTCAGACGAACCATCAATCAGGCAAAGCGTCAATACAGGACTACGATTGAATCCTACTACACCGGCTCTGACGCTGTCGTGGAAATATTCAGTCAATAATATTTCTCAAATACCGGAGCCTGTGAGTTCAATTAGACTTTATTACAAAGTAATATATGCCGAGCTGGTTCATGAAACAACTCACTTTCCAGCCTTGGCACACACTTTTTTATATAGATTTCATCCTTTCTTCACACACATAGTAACTCCTCTTCATGTTAATGATTCATCCCCTCTGGCATTTAGCAACCATTATCTTTTTGCCTTGCACTAATTTTTAGTTTGGTTTCATATTAGGGCATAGAAATATTAGAGCCTTAGCAATGGTACAAAAATAAACAGACATGTCCACTCCCCAGACAGGTGCATGTCCAATGGTGCCCAATGACCTAGCCACACATACAGAGCGCACCTATTCTGCTGACCACTCCAAGATGTATAATGGGCACACATGTTCTAGAAAATTCCCAATAGGCGTAACCATAGCAACAGTAAATATTAGGCCATAGCAATGGAACAAAAATAACCAGACATGCCCACTCCGCAGACAGGTGCATGTCTAATGGTGTCTAATGACCTGGACACACATATAGAGTGCACTTATCCTCCTGACTACTATGAAATGTGTAATGGACACATATGTACTGGAACATTTCTAATATATCCCTCCTCTGGGGCTTAATATGTCCCAAACCTTAAAGTTTGTTCCAGTACAAGTGAGAAGGGAAGCACCTTCTATGTTGCTAAGGAGACAATCTGCCTCCCTTAAACCTTATCAACCTTTGCTTCACTTTCTCATTCATACTGGGGAGGCAGGACCATATATATCACCTCACATAGCTAGAGGGAAGTAAAAGATTCCTCGTCAAGCCAGTTTGTCCTTTAACATACAGTGTAAAAGCATGGCATGCATTTCTTAACCTTGCCCGAGGTTCTCAGTTATGGAAAATATAAGAAAAACAATAAAAACTTCAAAGATAATAAACGTAACTTCATAAACCCGTATAACGTTGTTCTCAATATGACAAATAAACATATGGCCCTCCCTCACAGACACCTCTAACAACTGTTTAGTCGCAAGTCCATGGACTCTTGCAACTGGAAAACCTTATGTCACATAAATGTCTAGGCGAACAGAAGGTCTAGAAGGTCAGAAGGTCTAACATAATTTATCATTCAGCAACTGTTACATTGAGTACATGGTTATATTCTGTTATACTATGTGTATACTTTAAACACATTCCCCATCCCAACACAAGGGGCAGTCCCCTTTTTGCACATGGCACAGAAAATTGGGTCAGCTTGATGAAAATGTCAAAGTTTCACATCATCTAGTTTGCACCATTTGCACAAACCTTAAACGTTGCAGGTTCAGGTACTATTAATATACCTGTCATTGGGGATTTGCTACACAGTATACAATTGTCCCTTCTATGTTTATTGTATTTTTTATGGCTCACTGAGCCCACTAATACCAGACATGTTTTGTTTATTTTCTCAATTTGTTTGATTCTGGGGTAGTTTCTTCATTGTGGCTACCCCAGTTGATAACAGATGGACAGATTTTCTGCAGCAACCCACTTTTTTGTGGTTTCGCCATTGTCTTAGTTGGTGTACTAGTGCTAGTGGGCAGTGATTTTACCATTTCTTCTATGTTTGCCGCTGTTGCTGTCAAGGCCATTCTACCATTCTTCATCTGTCCTGGTTTCCACTGTCTGTTAGGAAGTCCATGTGAGGGCAGAGAAGTTGATGGTAGGGAAGTCTCCTTCCCATTCTCCTGTTGTTTCTCCATCCCCTTGGACAACGCCTCTGTCAGGGGTATCTGCCAGAGTAGATATGTCATCAGGAGCAACAGGCATGTCACTCCTCCCTATCCCTGGACTCTCTGGATATTCAGGCGATATATTTGGTCCTGCCTCCCCAGTATGAATGAGAAAGTGAAGCAAATCAATGCTACATCCTCTTGAGGTAACTCAGCACTGTATATCCTCTCACATTGATGCCTTCAAAATGTTGTTTAGAGTACAATTACCCCAACATCTATCCTCTTTCACATGATGCATTAACCAATAAAGCAGCTAACCCAACCCAACTATGATGTATAAAGTCGCTCCTAGACCCAACTCATCTGCATATTTGTCTACAGTGGAATGTAGTTTCTCTCTCTCTTTAGCTCCGCTTCCTCTGTCATGGTGTCTTCAAGCTCACCCCTTATGCCGCTGGACTTTACTTCTCGTGAGAACTATGCACCCAGTGAGGAAAGGCATGACAATCTTTACCGCTGTAGGTGCTGTAAGGAGTACTGTGTGTGGACCAGATCAACGCTGTCCCAACACCCGCCGTCTGGTGAATCTTGATGTTCACTCAATCTCCAGAATTCAGCCCGTGCCCTTGGTTATCTCTGCTTTCACCTGAGGATATACACATGGGTCATTTCCTGACAACATAGACTCTCCTCTTATGGCAAGATCACTAATTTGTGATATTTAAATAACAGGCCCCCCTGTACTCCCATCGGCCTCCCAGTTATAAAGCCATGTGGCAGAAGTCCTCATAAACTGATATCCCAACAATGCTACTAAAATAACCCCTGCTACTACCAACATGGCCCATACCATAGCCTCCTTCAATTACTGTCCCTACAGCGACTAGCATGAGAATTACTCCTAATGCATTTCTACAGTTTTAACCATACTAAAGCATTCTCAAATCAATTAGTGAATATACATCAGTCCCTCTTCTGGAACAATGATCATTCTTATGTTCCACAAAACCTAAAAACATATTGACTTGAAAAGGAAAGAGAAAAATAAATACATGTTTAACTTCTCTAGGATATGTGGGATGCACCTCAACAACAGCCAGTGAAATTGCAGGGCGCCAAATTCAAAACAACAGAAATTTCATAATTAAAATTCCTAAAACATACAAGTATTATACACCATTTTAAAGATACACTTCCTGTTAATCCAGCTACAGTGTCTGATTTCAAAAAGGCTTTACGGCAAAGAACAACTTTCGAATATGTTAGGTCAGCGCCTAGCCACAGAAAAACATACCGCCATTTTCCAAAGAAGGAAAGGTGTCACAAAAGAAAGAAATAGCTTTAAAATGAATCACTAACCTTTGATGATCTTCACCGGATGGCACTCCCAGGACATGTTAGACATGTTAGACAATAAATGTGTGTTTTGTTCGATAAAGTTCATATTTATGTCCAAAAACCTCATTTGAAATTGGTGCGTTATATTCAGAAATGCATTGTCTCAAACAAACATCCGGTGAAAGTGCAGAGAGCCACAACAAATTACAGAAATACTCATCATTGATGAAAGATACAAGTATTAAACATACAATTAAAGATAAACTTCTCCTTAATGCAACCGCTGTGTCAGTTTTCAAAAAAGTTTTACAGTAAAAGCACACCATGCAATTATGTTAGGTCAGCGCCTAGCCACAGAAAAACATACAGCCATTTTCCAACCGAGGAGAGGTGTCACAAAACTCAGAAATAGTGTTATAAATATTGACTTACCTTTGGTGATCTTCATCGGAATGCACTCCCAGGAATCCCAGTTCCACAATAAATGTTCATTTTGTTCGATAAAGTCCATAATTTATGTCCTTTTTGTCCAGTAATCTAAATGCACAACGAGCAAGCACTAAGTCCACACGAAAAGTAAAAAAAGTCACATTACAGTTTGTAGAAACATGTCAAATGATGTATATAATCTATCTTCAGGATGTTTTTATCATAAATCTTCAATAATATTCCAACCGGACAATTCCCTTGTCTTTAGAAATGAAAGGGAACACAGCTCACTCTCACGGCCACGCACTTGACTTAGCTCATGGCATTCTGCCATGCACCTGCTTCAAACAGCTATCTAGTGGAATCAAACAGGCATATAGTGGAAGCCTTAGGAAGTGCAATCTGACCACATTTACACTGTATATTGGATAGGCAAAGATTTGAAAACCTACAAACCTCAGATTTCCCACTTCCTTCCAAATCTACTAATAATATGCATATCTTATTTTAATGGTGTTCATATCTCTCCCTTTTCTTTCTCTGACCTCTGACCTTCCGAAACCATTTAAATACCTTTCAAAACATTTCCATCCTTCTGTATACCCAATTTAAAACTGATTTGAAAAAAAAACATCTGAAATAAATCCCACAGTATCAACACCACTAACGCATATTCATAACCGGTAAATTGTGTGCGTGTACTGGTGTGTGTGTGTTGTAAACCATATGGCAAAAACAAACAAAAGTGGCCAGGCCTTATCTAATTTGGTAACTTCTCTTTATCACCGAATCTGGACATCTTTATACCCATAAAACTGCCGAATTTCACTAACTGCTATCCCAAGACCATAGCCTCAGAAAACATTTCAAAGAGAGGTAGTGAAACCCCCTCTTTTGGAAAAGAAAGTGTACATTTCGTTAGTATTCACTATGCTACATCTTAATCAGCAATCCCAAAGTATTATTTATAAACCACACATGATAATGGTAAATCCACTGTCCTTACTCCAATCATTAAATGCTTGTTTTAATCCACCCCATTCTTTATTTAACATGTACCACACTTAGACACAAATCACAAAATAAACAATCCCAGAGCCCCTTTCCGATAATCCTATCAGTTTAACCTGTTGCATTAGTTTAGTTGTCACGTTCGTCTAATGAATTTACGGACCAAGACGTAGCGCGATATGAGTTCCACATACTTTATTAATAGTGAAACTTAACAAAACAATAAACAATAAACAAACAAACCGTGACTACTGAGGTGCTATGTGCTAACTCCAAACATAAACAATATCCCTTAACCCACGGTTGGAAAAAAATGCTACTTAAAGTATGATCCCCAGTTAGAGACAACGATTACCAGCTGCCTCTAATTGGGAATCATACAAATCACCAACATAGAAAATAAACCTAGAACCCCACATAGAAAATATAAATTAGAACAACCCCTAGTCACGCCCTGACCTACTCTACCATGGAAAATAAATGCTCTCTATGGTCAGGACGTGACATTAGTAAAGTACAAAACTGTTGTTTAACAAATGTAGAAACTTCAAAAAGTTTGATCTGTCTTATCAGTTTGGTAGTCAATACTTATTTCATTCTATTTTTATTGATGGACACTGTTCCGCGTAACAGAAACAGATTATCATTTTAGAATACATTCATTTCATGCTCAAATTCACTGGTGATACCTAACTATTAAAACCAAGTAACAATAATCAGAAACTGTCAAAGAATGTTTCTCAAACGTCTACTTCAAATGTCCCACTACCTGCTTGCTTTCAACCACAGCTAATCTTTTTTACAATCTCAAGGCTCAATCCCTCTACTCATCCTTTAACCTTGTACTGAAACCTCAGCTTTTCAAATGACTAAAATATCACATCGTTAGAGTGCTATATAAAGACACTAATAACATATTATCATTCACATACTGTCAACACTCATTATGTTTACATCAATCCTCCTTATCAATATGATTATATTATTTTATCACTAACCACTGCTTCAACCACAAACATAATTTCTACTTTTCACAGGGAGGCCACTTTAATTACTCTTATCTCTTTCTCCCTTCAATAAATATTTTTGGGGAATAAAACGAAGTAAAGTCTCACAATTCAAAACTACGAGGATTTTCTTCTTGGTTTTCGAAAGCCCAAATATGTTCTCTTGTTTTGCCAGTTGTACTTTACCATAGCTATAATTCCTAGAGACCCTGCTCTCTCACATAGTTTACTAATGTGGCCATGTTTGGCATATGAGTTTCTTCATCTTTTTACGCCAATAACAAATACACTACCTTACATATTGTAACATATTGTAACACAGAACTCCCAAATCTACACCCTTCAGAGATTGTTTGAATGTGGCGTGAAACAAAGGTTGACTATTCGTAAACATCATTCGTGCTCTCGCCCATATATACTGCCCATTTTAATATGTTACCTAATATCCGCTGTCCTTGATTCTCACAAGGATTATTTACCCCCAAAATACGCTTAAGGTGCAGGGTTGATCCAAGCTCTCTGATTCATAATGCATAATATTCTTGCCTCTATGCAGTCAAGCACTCAAATGAACTGGCTAAAGTTGGCTAGCTAATTTAGCTAACGCTACTTCCTGACATAAACTAACTCTACTTCCAGACTATTCATTCTACTCACCTCGCAGAGCTGGTTATGCTCTTTACTTGTTTGTTAAAAATGTTGGTGACTAACTGTGCTGCTGGCAAGAAATCAAATTACGTTATTTCTCTGACGTTTACTGACACCAGCCATATTCAACCCAGCTTTGAGCATTCGGAAATTCATCTGTTATTCTGCGCTCTGGTACATCCAAACTAGTGCTTTGAAATGCGAACAAAATAGACTGAGCAACTTTACCAAGTACCCCATTTTACACTATCCATACTCAAATAGTGCGGTTTAGTGTGATCATGCTGTTGAGAACACTGACTTCAATACGCTGGTATATTGAGATTTTGATTCTGGTTTTATGTGATTGTGTCAAGTCATAATTGCCTCCCTGAATTCTTTATTTGATTTGAATTCTCCGTTAGCAGGGAAATGCCCAATATTATCCAGTTTGCTCAATTCTTCCCATATTCAAACCAAATTTGTAGAATTTCCGTGCACTTCTTTAATCAACTCCATGGTTTTATTAAAATCCTCTAGCTTCATAGTATGGAGAGAAATGGGGCCATTTGTCGACATATGAATAATTATTATTCCCAAACCTCTCCCTACTTTCCTGTGATATTCGTATTTATTCTTTGCTCCCTAGTTTTGTTTTATTGTGCTATTCACTTAATTAAAACCACTCTCTATCTCTTGTTCTTAGATTTCTCCCTACTATCCTATTACGTCTTATTGATGTCCACGTTATTTTCCTTTCTCTTATTATTGAAACATGTAGGTATTACAAACTGTCACGTTCTCTCTGTTACCGCACGGCAGGCAGTACCCGGAGCACCAAGTCTAGGACCAAACGTCTCCTTAACAGCTTCTATCCCCAAGCCATAAGACTGCTGAACAATTAATAAAATGGCCATCCAAACTAGTTACATTGATCCCCCCTCCCCCATTTGGTTTTACACTGCTGCTGCTCTCTGTTTATTATCTATGCACAGTCACTTTAACCCTACCTACATGTAGGGCACCTGCACATTGACTCTATACTGGTACCCGCTGTATATAGCCTCATTATTGTTTTTTTTTTTTACATTAGTTTATTTAGTAAATATTTTCTTAACTCTAATTCTTAAACTGCGTTGTTAGTTAAGGGCTTGTAACTAAGCATTTCACGGTAAGGTGACACCTGTTGTATTCGGCACGTGACAAATAAAATTTGATTTGATTTGTTTGGCTGGTAAATTTATCCAGCAGTATGGCCTGAACCTGAGTAACATAGGCCTCCGGTATAGGCCTTTTTGTTTGAGATTTTATTGTGGAAGAAACTTTGAGCGGATCCAAACGCTGTTCAGAGTTACAGATGACTGACGAATGTCTATGTCTCTATCCAACATCATCTTTCTTCAAAGACTCTGCCCCCCCATCCCTTCCACCCATCCCACTGTTTGACAGAAGCAGCAGAAGAAACAAATGGCTTTAAAGCTCCTGTGTTATTAGGATATGCAAATGTGTGGTGTTAGTGGAAACAGTGTGAGCGAGAGGTAATTTCTAAGCAGGCTGTGATAGTGGAGAGAGAGAGCGGAGAGAGAGCAGAGCAGGTACTGAAGGCAGCGAGCGGAGTGGCGGGAGGCAGCGCTGGGCTAATGGCACCCAGACTGCTCCTCTAAGGCAGCATATCCATTACAACACACATTATTGCCACATAATGGCTTATTTGTTGGCTGGAAAAATTGCCAAGGCATCTGGGTGAGAGGAGAGAGAGAGTGACAGAGAGAGAGGGGGAGAGGGAGAGAGAGAGAGAGAGAGAGAGAGAGAGTGAAAGAGAGGAGGAGGAAGAATGCAGTGATTTGGATGAGCTCAGATCATTTGGAATTGAGTTACACAGGTTATGATTAGTTTCTTCTCAAGTTGTTTTTGTTGTTGTTTTTTTCTTCTTCTCCCTCCGGCCCTTGTTAGTTTAGATGTCATGAAGACGTCTTTAATGACAGGGGGAAGTTGTCTTCTCTGATGATCTCATTTGTTTTAGGTTAGAGAGGATATCTGTCATACCATAATTCTGTCTCTATGATGTGATTGATGTTTACGGTTTTGTTAGGTCTCCAATTGCAGTTTTATGGGATAGGTGGGCGGAGGAGTCTCTAAGCTTTCACAACAACCTGGGCACATCCCTAGTCTCACCCTGTCTGGTGATGCTCGGCATTGTGGGTGGTCTGCCCTTCCATTGCACTGTCCATCCAATGTTGTAACTTTATAACTTTCAAACAGGGGAGTTTAGCCAAGCCTCTCCCCCTCAGAGTTCAACTTTATTCCAGTGTTATAGTGTCATTTTAGTCTCTGTGTCTCCACACCCAGCAGCACTCTGAGTCTGTGACTTCCTCTTATGAAGCAGCTTGTAGCCAGCTCCTACACACTCATATCGATATCTCACACTCAGAAGAATGTATATTAGAATAGCATTTTATGTACAGCACCTATATACAAGCATGAATATACATAAGCCAGGGTATAGGACACAGTTATTCCTTAAGTTTAAACTTCATTAGACAGCATACAGGAACTCTCTTTGGCGTCGACTGAAGTTGGCACAGAGACAAAGAGGTGGGGGAACCGGTAGGATGGGGAGTCTGGTTGTACATAAAGGACTATTGTAATACACATTCTCCATACTTCTGTGTGTGAGATATAGATACGAGTGTGTAGGAGCTGGCTACAAGCTGCTTCATAAGAGGAAGTCACAGACTCAGAGTGCTGCTGGGTGTGGAGACACAGAGACTAAAATTACACTGTAAGACTGGAATAAAGTTTAGAACACACACAGTTTTAAATGCTGCACAGTCCTTTGAAAGTTGTGTCAGGTGTGTGTGTGTGTGTGCGCGTGTGTGTATTTGTGCGTGTGTGTTTGTGTGCGTGTGTGTGTGTGTGAGCGTGTGCATATTTGTGCGTGTGTGTTTGTGTGCGTGTGTGTGTGGCGTTGGTCGGTTGGGGAGTAGTTCTAAAAGCGTGTGCTAACTTGCGAGAGTAGCGTGGGTGTGTGTTGGGGGATAAATGATGCTGAAATCTAAGTCACCTTCAAGTGTCCTATTTTTTCCCATTTTGCCTTCCTCCTTCCTCCTGGCTTTGAACGCACTACCGTGCCGACTTCAAAGGCAAGCGTCTCTCCCTTCCGAGTCTGTGTGAATGTGAGTGTGTGTGTGTGTGTGTGTGTGTGTGTGTTTGAGGAATGACGGAGGGGTTTAGACGAGAGGGACCGTCTCTCCACACCTCTAATGCTACATTCTGTTCAAAGGCAGACAGGGCTTAGAGTAGTGCACGTCCATCCTTCCCTCCTTTCCTACTTCTCTCCCTCCCTCCTCCTTCTCTTCCCAATTAAAACTATGCAGGCTGGAGTATGTTTCTGTTTGTGGGAGGGTTGTGGTTGGTTTAGGTAGGGGGTTGGGTGTTGGGTGTTGAACTGATGACCCCAGTCAGTGTGAGGTGAAGGGGAAATGTCTCTCTGAGTTGGCCATAACAACCCTGGTCACAGTATGCCTTTGTTGAAGCCCCGTAAAGGTCTCAGGGACATGCAATCAGATGGAGGTCTGGAGGAGACAGAATGGAGAGCTAGAGGAGAGAAAGAGAGAGGGTGCTCATTCCTTCCTCTCTCGTCCTGAGAGGATTTGGACGCAGAAGCGGCAGGCCTGGAGACAGTAAAGGTCACCTCTTATCTCTCCTACTTTCTCAACCTGTTTCCTTCCCTCGCTCTCTACCAAATGATTTCCACTCAAACTCCCTGGCAACTTGATTTCCCGTCGCTACGGAAAGGTGTGTGTGAGGCAGAATACATCTCTGAATATTCCCCTAATACAGGGTTTCCCAACCCTCCCAGTGAAGAGAGCAGAGGAGAGAGGAGAGGAGGAGAGGACAGGATGGAAGAGGAGAGGAGAGGAGAGGAGAGGAGAGGAGAGGAAAGAGGAGGAGAGGAGAGGAAAGAGGAGGAGAGGAGAGGAGAGGAGAGGAGAGGAGAGGAGAGGAGAGGAGAGGAGAGGAGAGGAGAGGAGAGGAGAGGAGAGGAGAGGTGTACTAGGGCAGTGTTTCCCAAAGTCACTTATGGCCCCCTCCCCTTGGGTGCACGTTTTGGCTTTTGCCCTAGCACTGCACAGCTGATTCAATAATCAACTCATCATCAAGCTTTATTTTAGTCACCTGTGTAGTGCTAGGGCAAAAGCCAAAACGTGCACCCGGGGGGAGGGGGCCATAAGCAATTGGGAAACCCTGCCCTAGTACACCTCTCTCCTCTCCTCCTCTTTCCTCTCCTTTTTCATTTTTTAAAATTTATTTCACCTTTATTTAACCAGGTAGGCTAGTTGAGAACAAGTTCTCATTTGCAACTGCAACCTGGCCAAGATAAAGCATAGCAGTGTGAACAGACAACAACACAGAGTTACACATGGAGTAAACAATTAACAAGTCAATAACACAGTAGAAAAAAAGAGAGTCTATATACATTGTGTGCAAAAGGCATGAGGAGGTAGGCAAATAATTACAATTTTGCAGATTAACACTGGAGTGATAAATGATCAGATGGTCATGTACAGGTAGAGATATTGGTGTGCAAAAGAGCAGAAAAGTAAATAAATATAAACAATATGGGGATGAGGTAGGTAAAATTGGGTGGGTTAGTTACCGATAGACTATGTACAGCTGCAGCGATCGGTTAGCTGCTCAGATAGCAGATGTTTGAAGTTGGTGAGGGAGATAAAAGTCTCCAACTTCAGCGATTTTTGCAATTCGTTCCAGTCACAGGCAGCAGAGAACTGGAACGAAAGGCGGCCAAATGAGGTGTTGGCTTTAGGGATCATCAGTGCGATACACCTGCTGGAGCGCGTGCTACGGGTAGGTGTTGCCATCGTGACCAGTGAACTGAGAAAAGGCGGAGCTTTACCTAGCATGGACTTGTAGATGACCTGGAGCCAGTGGGTCTGGCGACGAATATGTAGCGAGGGCCAGCCGACTAGAGCATACAGGTCGCAGTGGTGGGTGGTATAAGGTGCTTTAGTTACAAAACGGATGGAACTGTGATAAAATGCATCCAGTTTGCCGAGTAGAGTGTTGGAAGCTATTTTGTAGATGACATCTCCGAAGTCGAGGATCGGTAGGATAGTCAGTTTTACTAGGGTAAGTTTGGCGGTGTGAGTGAAGGAGGCTTTGTTGCGGAATAGAAAGCCGACTCTAGATTTGATTTTAGATTGGAGATGTTTGATATGAGTCTGGAAGGAGAGTTTACAGTCTAGCCAGACACCTAGGTACTTATAGATGTCCACATATTCTAGGTCGGAACCATCCAGGGTGGTGATGCTAGTCGGGCCTGCGGGTGCAGGCAGCGAACGGTTGAAAAGCATGCATTTGGTTTTACTAGCGTTTAAGAGCAGTTGGAGGCCACGGAAGGAGTGTTGTATGGCATTGAAGCTCGTTTGGAGGTTAGATAGCACAGTGTCCAAGGACGGGCCGGAAGTATACAGAATGGTGTCGTCTGCGTAGAGGTGCATCAGGGAATCGCCCGCAGCAAGAGCAACATCATTGATATATACAGAGAAAAGAGTCGGCCCGAGAATTGAACCCTGGGGCACCCCCATAGAGACTGCCAGAGGACCGGACAGCATGCCCTCCGATTTGACACACTGAACTCTGTCTGCAAAGTAGTTGGTGAACCAGGCAAGGCAGTCATCAGAAAAACAGAGGCTGCTGAGTCTGCCGATAAGAATATGGTGATTGACACAGTCGAAAGCCTTGGCAAGGTCGATGAAGACGGCTGCACAGTACTGTCTTTTATCGATGGCGGTTATGATATCGTTTAGTACCTTGAGTGTGGCTGAGGTGCACCCGTGACCGGCTCGGAAACCAGATTGCACAGCGGAGAAGGTACGGTGGGATTCGAGATGGTCAGTGACCTGTTTGTTGACTTGGCTTTCGAAGACCTTAGATAGGCAGGGCAGGATGGATATAGGTCTGTAACAGTTTGAGTCCAGGGTGTCTCCCCCTTTGAAGAGGGGAATGACTGTGGCAGCTTTCCAATCCTTGGGGATCTCAGACAAAATGAAAGAGAGGTTGAACAGGCTGGTAATAGGGGTTGTGACAATGGCGGCGGATAGTTTCAGAAATAGAGGGTCCAGATTGTCAAGCCCAGCTGATTTGTACGGGTCCAGGTTTTGCAGCTCTTTCAGAACATCTGCTATCTGGATTTGGGTGAAGGAGAACCTGGAGAGGCTTGGGCGAGTAGCTGCGGGGGGGGGCGGAGCTGTTGGCCGAGGTTGGAGTAGCCAGGATGAAGGCATGGCCAGCCGTTAAGAAATGCTTGTTGAAGTTTTCGATAATCATGGATTTATCGGTGGTGACCGTGTTACCTAGCCTCAGTGCAGTGGGCAGCTGGGAGGAGGTGCTCTTGTTCTCCATGGACTTCACAGTGTCCCAGAACTTTTTGGAGTTAGAGCTACAGGATGCAAATTTCTGCCTGATGAAGCTGGCCTTTGCTTTCCTGACTGACTGCGTGTATTGGTTCCTGACTTCCCTGAACAGTTGCATATCGCGGGGACTATTCGATGCTATTGCAGTCCGCCACAGGATGTTTTTGTGCTGGTCGAGGGCAGTCAGGTCTGGAGTGAACCAAGGGCTATATCTGTTCTTAGTTCTGTATTTTTTGAACGGAGCATGCTTATCTAAAATGGTGAGGAAGTTACTTTTAAAGAATGACCAGGCATCCTCAACTGACGAGATGAGGTCAATGTCCTTCCAGGATACCCGGGCCAGGTCGATTAGAAAGGCCTGCTCACAGAAGTGTTTTAGGGAGCGTTTGACAGTGATGAGGGGTGGTCGTTTGACTGCGGATCCGTAGCGGATACAGGCAATGAGGCAGTGATCGCTGAGATCCTGGTTGAAGACAGCGGAGGTGTATTTGGAGGGCCAGTTGGTCAGGATGACGTCTATGAGGGTGCCCTTGTTTACAGATTTAGGGTTGTACCTGGTGGGTTCCTTGATGATTTGAGTGAGATTTAGGGCATCTAGCTTAGATTGTAGGACTGCCGGGGTGTTAAGCATATCCCAGTTTAGGTCACCTAACAGAACAAACTCTGAAGCTAGATGGGGGGCAATCAATTCACAAATCAATTCACTCTCCTCTCCTCTCCTCTCCTCTCCTCTCCTCTCCTCTCCTCTCCTCTCCTCTCCTCTCCTCTCCTCTCCTCTCCTCTCCTCTTTCCTATCCTCTCCTCCTCTCTCCTCTGCTCTCTTCAAGTTAGAGCAAACTAAGTTACTGTGCTCTTAGTTACTGTGTGCAATAAGTTCTCTCTGCTTTAGGCCTGCTCTAACTTGTGCTATTCTAGTGAAAGTGGGCCAGTGGGAGATTGAGTGAATCTGGGGGGAGTCGGGTTGATTATGCGCCCGGTGAAAAGGTGTTCATAATTCCTTGGTGTCTCAACCGCCCACGATACAGCGCCATTTTTCTTTTATCACAGCTTGAAACGCAGTCAAATCAACCTGGAATACGATTAGAGAGAAATGGTATGGGTGGTACGGTCACACACACACATACACATACTGGGGAACAGAGAGTGGAGGAGGCTGGAGCTGAGGTCACTTGTTTCTTTCTGCACAGCACTGTGTGTTCTGTGGTCTTAAAGGCAAATTTCACCCTGGGGGAATCTGGGCTTGTTTTCATAATGTCCAAAGCTTTTTTAAGACAGTGAGATGTGTTTCACACATAATTGCCAGGTCTGGGTTTTGGTTGCTGAAGGATACACCATATGACTGCTTTCGGTGTATTGATGGATCTAAAAATAAATGTAGTCCTGCTTTGTGGCATTTCACAAAGGCCCTATGTTATACTTTTCACACATAGATTGTGTGTAGATGTTGTTGTTCTTGTTCGATAGAGCCATTGGATGCCTTTCAGGAATGTTCCTATCTGAAGATGAATTGCTAAATATACCAGCAGACACATTTTTCCAGTCTCTGAAAGACTACAACTTGTGTTGGGCGGTGTTTCGTGCTCTGGCCAACGTCCCTCCCCAAGGCAGGCTTTTTTGAAAAAGAGGCAGATACTAACAACACAATCTTTTGGGCAAAACTGAAAGAACTGACTAGAGGCAATGGCTTCAAGTGATTCCTCTCATCAACACGAATTTGATCATGGAGCAGTTTTTGATGTTCTATTAGCTACATGGTGACATCCAACCTTACATGTTTCAACTAGAATATAACAAAGTGTTGGCTTTAGCTAGCGTTACAAGCTCAGCTATAGCCAAGCACCAAGAGGGCAGATGACAAATACATTGCCTAGCTAAGTACGTTATTTTTCTTGCATTAAGCCACCTAGCTAGCTAGCTAGCTAGCTAAATTTAGTTTTCTACTGAAACCCATATTGTGTATTGCTGGCTAACATACTACTGTGTTACAGTGGTGAGAAATGTTATAATTTGTCTGTTTGCTAACTTAGCTAGGTAGCTAGATAGTTTGCGAGGTTGCTAAATTAGCTAAACATCTACCAGTAGCCATATCTATGACAAAAAAAAATTAGATTTTGATTTTATAACATGTTCTCTTTTTAGTCGTAGATATGGCTACTAAGCAGCAAGCTACAACATTACAACCAGCCAACTAAAGCAAGGTTTACCAGCAAATGTTAGCACATGACTGGAGTTGGCTAGCTAGTTAGCCAGGCATCTGTTAACTTGTTTTGCACCCCACCTCACATTTGTAAAATGTTAGCAAACATGTGAAACATCAGCAACTAAATAATTTTAGTAGCTAGATATGTAACATAATTGAGAAGGGTTGACATTGGTTTGGACCGTGGATGCATATGTGATACAGCCCAGGATCGAACCAGGGTCTGTAATAACGACTCTAGCACTGAGATGCAGTGCCTTAGACCGCTGCGCCACTCAGGAGCAGATCGAAAGTAAAAGTATAAATAATTTCAAATTCCATTTATTATACAAATCAGATGGCATGATTTATTTATATTTTTTATTTACAGATAGCCAGGGCAAACTCCAACACTCAGACATAATTTACAAATGAAGCATGCAGGGATGCATGAAGTGCATGAATTGGACAATTTTCCTGTCCTACTAAGCATTCAAAATGTAATGAGTACTTTTTGGGTGTCAGGGAAAATGTATGGAGTAAAAATAACCTTATTTTCTTTAAGAATGTAGTGGAGTAAAAGGAAACGTTGTCAAAAATATAAATATGTAAAGTACAGATACCCCAAAACTCTACTTCAGTAGTACTTTCAAGTATTTTTACTTAATTACTTTACACCACTGCAAATTAGTGGATTCGGCTATTTCAGCCACACCCGTTGCAATCTCCATAGACAAACATTGGTAGTAGAATGGCCTTTCTGAAGAGCTCAGTGACTTTCAACATGGCACCGTCATAGAATGCCAACTTTCCAACAAGTCAGTTAATAAAATTTCTGCCCTGCTAGAGCTGTCCTGGTCAACTGTAAGTGCTGTAATTGTGAAGTGGAAACGTCTAGAAGCAACAGCGGCTTAGCCACGAAGTGGTAGGCCACACAGGCTCACAGAGGGGGACCACAGAGTGCTGAAGCACGTGACAATCATTTGTCCTCTCTTGCAACACTCACTACCGAGTTTCAAACTGCCTCTGGAAGCAATGTCAGCACAAGAACTGTTCGTCGGCAGCTTCACAAAATGGGTTTCCGGGGCTTAGCAGCCGCACACAAGCCTACTTAGCAGCCGCACCAGATCACCATACACAATGGCAAGCGTCAGCTGGAGTGGTGTAAAGCTCGCCGGCATTGGACTCTGGAGCAGTGGAAACGTGTTCTCTGGAGTGATGAATCACGCTTCACCCTATGGCAATCCGACGGACAAATCTGGGTTTGGCAGATGCCAGGAGAACGCTACCTGCCTAAATGCATTGTGCCAATTGTAAAGTTTGGTGGAGGAGGAATAATGATCTGGGGATGTTTTTCATGGTTCAGGCCCCTTAGTTCCAGTGAAGAGAAATCTTAATGCTACATTATACAATGACATTCTAGACAATTCTGTGCTTCCAACTTTGTGGTAGTTTGGGAAAGGCCCTTTCTTGTTTCATCGTGTTTCATCGTGTCAATGTGTCAAAGTGAGGTCCATACAGAAATGGTTTGTTGAGATCGGTGTAGAATAATTTGACTGGCCTGCACAGAGCCCTGACCTCAACCCCATCGAACACCTTTGGGATGAATTGGAAGACCATGACTACAAGCCAGGCCTAATCGCCCAAGATCAGTTTTCCCGACCTCACTAATGCTTTTGTGGCTGAATGGAAGCAAGTCACCACAGCAATGTTCCAACGTCAGGTGGAAAGCCTTCCTAGAAGAGTGGAGGCTGTTATAGCAGCAAAGGTGGGACCAACTCCATATTAATGCCTATGATTTTGGAATGATATGTTCGACGAGCAGGTGTCCACATACTTCTGGTCATGTATTTATTTATTTATTTATTTTAAATCCCAGGCCCGGTCCCCGCAGGAGGTTTTTTGCCTTTTGGTAGGCTGTCATTGTGAATAATATTGTTTTCTTAACTGACTAGCCTAGTTAAATAAATTAAAATAAAATGTAGTGTAGCTATATGATTTAGCTGGCAGCTTTCAGAGTTCAGGACTGTAACGTTAGCTAGCTAGCTAACTAACTTAGCTAGTCCAGTTAGGCTAGGAAGCTAGCTAACACTAGGTTACCTCTAATCGAGAATCTTCTGTTTTGTTGTGAAGGAAAAAATGTATGGTATCACATTACTTCTCAACTGTCATCTAAATGGATTCACTGTCACGATCGTCATAGTGAGGAGACCAAAGCGCAGCGTGATGTGAATACATACTTTTAATGTAAGACGAATGAACACGAAGTACACTAAACAAACAAACAAAATAACAAACAAACAAAATAACAAACTAACAAAATAACAAACAAAATGACAAAATGACCGCTATCAACACTGCGTGCAAACATGCAACATCACATAGACAATCACCCACGAATTACCCAAGAAATATGGATGCCTAAATATGGTTCCCAATCAGAGACAACGATAAACAGCTGCCTCTAATTAAGAACCAATCTAGGCAACCATAGACATACAAAACAAAACACCTAGACTAGATTCCCCATCAATTCAGCCTGAAAACCCCTCTGATAATCTTTGGTCACCGTAAGGCACATCATTCTTGATATCCGCAAGCCACTAGCAACATCAGGGTAAATCTCTGTTAGGTATAATGGTGAAAGATAACTCATTTTTGCACTTGTTTGTTCTTACCATGCACAGAACACCACACAGGCATGATGACAAACATTCTATCTAGATTTTTCCCTGTTAGTTAACACTACCAACATTTTACAGCAGCAGCAGCTGTAAAAATGGGCTAGGAAAAGACAGACAATCTCTTCAGAATGACAGGGTACTACAACGTATCCGTTCTACCACACGACGACGGTACTACAACATATCATATCAACATATGTTCTACCACCAGACATATTCTTCAAAGGACAAGCGATCTCTGCTGGGCAACCCATTCTTTTATCTACGACCAATCTATCGAAGCGCAGCTCAGAGTAAATATTTCTTGCATTTTTATTTTCCAAATGGGTGGTTATTTAGAATGCATAAGATTCTGTATTTACGATAGCATAGCTTCATGAGGTCTGATAGAGACCCAATCCTTTTGTTCCTTAGTGTTCCCGCGCTTTCATTCAAACCCAACCCCCTTTCTTTGTGTAACCAGCCGTCATATCGGTTCCGTCCGCTAGTGACGTTTTCTTGTATGACATAATTAGTAATCAATGTATGATCCATCCTGTGTATATGTAATTCTGTGTGATTATTTAGTAAATAAATAATTAAACCAAATGTTGTATTGCTGATTCAACTTGTTAGCCAGGGTTCATGAAGATAACCAAGAATTCTACGACGTTCAGATGAGACTGAATAAGGTGATGATTAATAATGATCTGCTATTGATATAAAAGATTACCAGGTCTTTAAGAGTTTATTCGGAAGACCTATAACAGCTCTATAAACATTATTCCGTGGTGCCCCAGCTTTCTAGTTAATTACATTTACATGATTAGTTTAATCAGCTAATATTAATTACAGAGAAATTATTTTATAAAATAGCATAGCAAAGACACGAGAAATGGTATGGGAATAATAATACATTTTATTTATTTATTTTGTAAAGGGTTTTTTTGCATTAAACAACACAACAACATTTTCAGTCACCTCCTTGTCTGAAGGACAAGTGAATAAACATGATCATTTCAAGCCCTGCATGTTTTTTTTCAGAAGTCTCATGGGATGTGGGTTCCTGAATGGCGCAGAGATCTAAGGCACTGCATCTCAGCGCTTGAGGCGTCACTAGGCACCCTGGTTTGATTCCAGGCTGTACCACAACTGGTCGTGATTAGGAATAGGGCGGTGCACAATTGGCCCGGGTTTGGCCGGTTTAGGCCGTCATTGTAAATAAGAATTTGTTCTTAATTCACTTGCTTAGTTAAATAAAAGGCACTATTCTTTTTTAAATCTAGGCCTACATTGAACATCACACACTGGCTGCTACGGTAGGCTGAATGACAGAACAGCTATTTCCATGTTAAAATGTTATGGGATGCATTTTCTCCATTGTTTTTGATGGTAGGCCCCTCTGGTTGGCCTACATTATGATCAAATAGCCACAGTATTCTAATTGGTCACTGTTAAAACTGTAACTTAAAGTGGGTATAGCTTCAGTGTTCATAGTAAACACACTCTGTAAGTTTCACCGAATTTTCACTATGTTCAAGTTTGAGCTCAGAATATCTGAAATTTGCTCAGTGCCGAAAAAAGGCTGGCGGAATCTGTATTAGTGTGTGGTTCACTATGATCATGCAAATACACAGAAAGTCGAAACTTCCTGATTTAATCAGTGAAATTAAAATGTGCTAGTTCTAGTTTGTGGTTTGCATAATTGTGATGTTTATGATAAAAAAATGTAATGTTGTTAATATAGTAATGACTATATGACATGGCAGTGCCAGGGTGAAATTCCCCTTCTCTCTCTTCCTCTCTTTACCTCCTCCTCTGTCTCTCTTCCTCTCTTTACCTCCTCCTCTGTCTCTCTTCCTCTTTACCTCCTCTGTCTCTCTCTTCCTCTCTTTACCTCCTCCTCTGTCTCTCTCTTCCTCTTTACCTCCTCCTCTGTCTCTCTCTTCCTCTCTTTACCTCCTCCCCTGCCCCTCTTCCTCTCTTTACCTCCTCCCCCGTCTCTCTCTTCCTCTTTACCTCCTCCTCTGTCTCTCTCTTCCTCTCTTTACCTCCTCCTCTGTCTCTCTCTTTCTCTCTTTACCTCCTCCTCTGTCTCTCTCTTTCTCTCTTTACCTCCTCCTCTGTCTCTCTCTTCCTCTCTTTACCTCCTCCCATATCTCTCTCTTCCTCTCTTTACCTCCTCCCCTGTCTCTCTCTTCCTCTCTTTACCCCTCTCTTTACCCCTCCCTTTTTCTTTTCCCCTCTAAGCCTTCTCTATTGCCCTCCCATCTCCTCAAGGAGCCCTGCTCTCTCCATCTCCTCAAGGAGCCCTGCTCTCTCCATCTCATCAAGGAGCCCTGATGATCTCTCCATCTCCTCAAGGAGCCCTGCTCTCTCCATCTCTTCTTTCCATATATCTCACTCACTTTTTCCCTCCATGCCTTTCCCTTTTCCATATCTCTCCTCTTCCCTTCAACTCTTTCCATGACTGTCCCACAGCTCTTCACTTCACTTCACTTCTCTGTCCTTCTGTCCTTCCCCTCTCTCATCTCTTCCTCTCTACTCCCTTTAGCACTCTCCTACTCTTCTCTCTCTTCTCCCTCTCTCCTGCCCTCGAGACTGTGTGTAAAGGTCATCCCTGCCTGACATTTGAGGCCTCATTGATTTTTTTCCCCTTCTTATTTTTCTTTTTTGTCCTGAGCCCCTCTTTCTCCTTGCCCTTAGCCCTCCTACCAGAGACTAGGGGGGTCAACTCTGCAGGTCAACAAGCTCCAAATAACTTTGTTCTCTCTTCTCTTCTCCTCTCACCTCATCCTTTCACATCAGACATGACTGGCCTGTGGACCGACAGTGGAATATGAGAGAGAGGGAGGAGGAGAGAGAGATGTAGACAACATTTTTTTATGTTGGGGGGGGGGGGGGGGGGGGGGCTGCTTTAATATTGCAGATGTATTGTGGGTTCTATCAATGTAATTGTCTGCATAATTTCCAATCCCCCTTATACACTACTAGTCAAAAGTCCAGAAAATCACATTGTAAGATTTTTTATGAATTTATTTGCAAATTATGGTGGAAAATAAGTATTTGGTCAATAACAAAAGTTTCTCAATACTTTGTTATATACCCTTTGTTGGCAATGACAGAGGTCAAACGTTTTCTGTAAGTCTTCACAAGGTCTTCACACACTGTTGCTGGTATTTTGGCCCATTCCTCCATGCAGATCTCCTCTAGAGCAGTGATGTTTTGGGGCTGTTGCTGGGCAACATGGACTTTCAACTCCCTCCAAAGATTTTCTATGGGGTTGAGATCTGGAGACTGGCAAGGCCACTCCAGGACCTTGAAATGCTTCTTATGAAGCCACTCCTTCATTGCCTGGGCGGTGTGTTTGAGATCATTGTCATGCTGAAAGACCCAGACACGTTTCATCTTCAATGCCCTTGCTGATGGAAGGAGGTTTTCACTCAAAATCTCACGATACATGGCCCCATTCATTCTTTCCTGTACACGGATCAGTCGTCCTGGTCCCTTTGCAGAAAAACAGCCCCAAAGCATGATGTTTCCACCCCCATGCTTCACAATAGGTATGGTGTTCTTTGGATGCCACTCAGCATTCTTTGTCCTCCAAACACGACGAGTTGAGTTTTTACCAAAAAGTTATATTTTGGTTTCATCTGACCATATGACATTCTCCCAATCTTCTTCTGGATCATCCAAATTCTCTCTAGCAAACTTCAGATGGGCCTGGACATGTACTGGCTTAAGCAGGGGGCCAAATACTTATTTTCCACCATAATTTGCAAATAAATTAATAAAAAATCCTACAATGTGATTTTCTGGATTTTTTTCTTCTAATTTTGTCTGTCATAGTTGAAGTGTACCTATGATGAAAATTACAGGCCTCTCTCATCTTTTTAAGTGGGAGAACTTGCACAATTGGTGGCTGACTAAATACGTTTTTGCCCCACTGTATATATTTTACGGACACAGTGTATTTAACATGAGCTAAAAAAAATAGTTGTGTTTATTTGTTTTTAGTCCCACCCTTCAGCTACCCTCAACCCCTCCCATCTATCACTGAAAACCATTCCGTTTCTCTAACTGTGCTGTAATATTTCACAAAAGATTGGAACCTTTCTATTCTCATAGTTTGTACAGAATGTAAATTAAAGACGAATAATTTCACTAAAAGTATTATTATATTATTGATCGATTGATCATGTCTTTTCAAGTCACCCAGCAGTGCTATTTGCAGAGTTAGCTCCAAGTAAATGTTGTAATTCTTCAGCTATTTCTGAACCTGCGACCAAAAACAATAGCTACACTAAAATCTGCAGAGCCCAGATGGTTGTAATTCAATGTTCCCTCTAAGCTGTGCGCGGGTGCGCCACGCAGAAGATATATCACTGCACGCAGAGAAGCACGAGATTGTCACGCCCTGACCATAGTTTACTTTGTATTTTCTATGTTTTGATTGGTCAGGGTGTGATCTGAGTGGGCATTCTATGTTACATGTCTAGTTTGTCTAGTTCTATGTTCGGCCTGATATGGTTCTCAATCAGAGGCAGGTGTTCGTCATTGTCTCTGATTGGGAACCATATTTAGGTAGCCGGGGTTTCACTGTGTGTTTGTGGGTGATTGTTCCTGTCTATGTGTTTTCACCAGATAGGCTGTTTAGGTTTTCGTTACGTTCTTTATTTTGTAGTGTTTGTATTGATTCGTGTTTTACGTTTGTTCATTAAAACATGGATCGCAATAGACACGCTGCATTTTGGTCCGACTCTCCTTCACATAAAGAAAACCGTTACAGAGATTGAACTTCACTCAACTTTCTAGAGTTAATTAACGATATCAATGTTTCCCTTAACTGTGGGAATTGTGATCGAAACGACGCAATATTAGCCACTTTCAATGCAACATACCGAAGCAAAACAAACTATGCAAGACTGAGAATGCAAACCTAACTATACAAGAGATTTGCTGTAGGCAGAATGCGTCGGAGTAGAATTAAATTGCATTGACAGGCAAGACTCAGGCATGTACTCTACACAGACCAGTGCTCCATAACCAATCAGAGCTGCAGTAGGCCTGTATGCAAATAGACCATTGCCATATATGGATCTGTGCCGTTCACTTTGAACTGGACTGTTTTTACAGCATGAGCGGTCATGAGTAGATGCTCTTGTTTTGAGATCAAAGCGAGAGCTACATGTAGCAATGTGTGCACATTTGTACTTGTGTTCATATATTTTGCTATTTAGTGAGTTATTAGCCCAGTTATAGATAATCTGTAGTCAGCAATGGGGGAGTGATTTCTTCCTACAAGAGCATAAAACACATTTCTTTGAAAAATGAGTCAGGCAAAGAGCTTTTTTTGTCTTGAAGTGGCAGTGGTGTATTTTGAAACAGGCTTGAATATGCTAAGTAGCCAATAGGCTGAGGATAGCATAATTTGTGTGATTCTCTGTAATAATGGTATGGGACTATTGATGCATTTTATTTCAGTCACCTCCATGTCTGAAGGACAAGTGGATAAACAGGTTAATGTGCTGCTACTACAGGCTAGAACAGCTATTTCCATGTTAAAATGTTATGGGATACATTTTCTCCATTGTTTTTGATGGTAGGCCACTTTGGTGGGCCTACATTGTGATTGCATAGCCACAGTAGCCAACATGACCACTGTTAAAACTAACTTAAAGTGGGTACAGCCTCAGTGTTTTATTTAAAAAATATATATTTCACCTTTATTTAACCAGGTAGGCTAGTTGAGAACGTTCTCATTTACAACTGTGACCTGGCCAAGATAAAGCAAAGCAGTGGGACACAAACAACAACACAGAGTTACACATGGAATAAACAAACATACAGTCAATAACACAATAGAAAACAAGTCTATATACAATGTGTGCAAATGAGGTAAGATAAGGGAGGTAGTCAATAAATAGGCCATAGTAGCAAAATAATTACAATTTAGCAATTAAACACTGGAGTGATAGATGTCCAGAAGATGAATGTGCAAGTAGAGATACTGGGGTACAAAGGAGCAAAAATAAATAACAGTATGAGGTAGTTGGATGGGCTATTTACAGATGGGCTATGTACAGGTGCTGTGATCTGTGAGCTGCTCTGACAGCTGCTGGTTAAAGTTAGTGAGAGAGATATGAGTCTCCAGCTTCAGTGATTTTTGCAATTCGTTCCAGTCATTGGCAGCAGAGAACTGGAAGGAAAGGTGGCCAAAGGAGGAATTGGCTTTGGGGGTGACCAGTGAAATATACCTGCTGGAGCGAGTGCTATGGGTGGGTGCTGCTATTGTGACCGGTGAGCTGAAATAAGGCGGGGCTTTACCTAGCAAAGACTTGTAGAAAACCTGGAGCCAGTGGGTTTGGCAACGAATATGAAGCGAGGGCCAGCCAACGAGAGCATACAGTCGCAGTGGTGGGTAGTATATGAGGCTTTGGTGACAAAACGGATGGCACTGTGATAGACTGCATCCAATTTGCTTAGTGTTGGAGGCTATTTTGTAAATGACATCGTCGAAGTCAAGGATCGGCAGGATAGTCAGTTTTACCAGGGTATGTTTGGCAGCATGACTGAAGGATGCTTTGTTGCAAAATAGGAAGCTGATTCTAGATTTAATTTTGGATTGGAGCTGGTTAATGTGAGTCTGGAAGAAGAGTTTACAGTCTAACCAGACACCTAGATATTTGTAGTTGTCCACATATTCTAAGTCAGAACTGTCCAGAGTAGTTATTCTGGATGGACGGGAAGGTGCGGGCAGCGATCGGTTGAAGAGCATTCATTTAGTTCTACTTGCATTTAAGAGCAATTGGAGGTCATGGAAGGAGAGTTGTATGGCATTGAAGCTCATCTGGAGGTTAGTTAACACAGTGTCCAAAGAAGGGCCAGAAGTATACAGAATGGTGTCGTCTGTGTAGAGATAGATCAGAGAATCACCAGCAGCAAGATTGACATCATGGATGTATACAGAGAAGAGAATCGACCCGAGAATTTAACCCTGTGGCACCGCCATAGAGACTGCCAGAGGTCCGGACAACAGGCTCTCCGATTTGACACACTGAACTCTGTCTGAGAAGTTGTTGGTGAACCAGGTGAGGCAGTCATTTGAGAAGCCAAGGCTTTTGAGTCTGCCGATAAGAATGTGGTGATTGACAGAGTCTAAAGCCTTGGCCAGGTTGATGAATACAGCTGCACAGTATTGTCTCTTATCAATGGTGGTTATGATATCGTTTAGGACCTTGAGCGTGACTGAGGTATTCACAGTAAACGCGCTCCGGAGGTTGTACAGAATTTTCATTAAGTTCAAGTTTGCACTCAGAAGACTTGAAATTTGCTCAGTGATGAAAATCCCCCACATACATAAGATTCTATTGATTGCAAGAATTTTTTATAATAATTTAAAAACTATGTTTTGAATCTGGTGTTGCTTTATGTATCAGTTCATAAACCATGTGCCATGGAATCGACACATCGAAAAACTCTTCCCAATTTTTTGCAACCTGTATGGCGCAGCTGTCAATTTTCTGGTCCTTAAATGAAACTGGTATACTTTTTGATTTATCACATTTTTCTTTAACCAGTTTTGGTCTACAAACAGACTTCTTCCGCTTCCACTTGTCTCTTCCATTTTTGTGGTAATGCTGCAATCCGTTGGTTGTAATTTTGGGTAGAGCAGACATTTCCATATATTGTTTGGTGAATCATGGATAAGTCTGTCATTTGTAACAAGCTTCTATAAATTATTTTTGGCAGCATTTCTATGTTGAAGATAAAAAATAATTAGGTGCATTTTTCCCCATTTCCCATCCAGTTTGCTTTATTTTTGATACTATATTACACTTGCCCTTTCTTGAATAAGTTCCTCCAGTTGTTTTTCTTTTTCCTCTAACTTATTCTGTGCCTCTATTTTTGTCACGCCCTGACTTTAGTTATCTATGTTTTATGTCTTATTTTGGTCAGGGTGTGACGAGGGTGGGTATGTGTGTTTTTGTCCTGTCTAGGGATTTTGTATATCTATGGTGTTTTTGTATGTCTAGGTAATGTAGGTCTATGGTGGCCTGAATTGGTTCCCAATCAGAGGCAGCTGTTTATCATTGTCTCTGATTGGGGATCCTATTTGGCTGCCATTTTCCATTTTGGTTTTGTGGGTTATTGTCTATGTGTAGTTGCCTGTCAGCACTCGTGATATATAGCGTCACGGTCGTTTTGTTAGTTTGTTTAGTGTTTGTCCTTCATTAAAAGAAGAATGTATGCTTATCACTCTGCACCTTGGTCTCATCAATATGATGAACGTGACAATTGTACAGTTTTTATTGGTATCTACCTGTACTGTTAGTTCCTCAATTTCCTTTGTTAATATGAACTCTTTAGACAATTGAGTATTGAATTGCTGTCCTCTAAAGGCACATTTAAAGTGTCCCGTACAATAAAAGGATCTGCTGAACCTATGTTATGTAGGAAAAGTCCTAAATTATTCTGTCTTGGTTAGGCTTGGATTACATTTCCAATATCCTCTCCCACGTGGAAATTCTTGTAAGAGTGATGTGTATGCCAATTATTAGATGGTCCGACCACATTCTGCCCCCATCAACACTTGTTGAACTTTTGGTGCAATCGAGAATGACGTAGTCAAGACGACGAGCTTGATCGAGCCTTCACCATGTATATCTGACTAGGTCAGGATATTTAAGACTCAAAATGTGGAAAAAGTTAAGGGGTCTGAAACATTTCAGAATGCACTTTATTTGTAATTCATTTTAAAATGTACATCCCATATCTGCTCAAAAGTGAAGACCCTGTCGCTCTGTAACAGCTCCTGCTGGCAGACACACATGGGCTCAGGGATTTGCACCATTTTCCTTGTTCACTCACTTAATGAATCACACTTTTCCAATCACACAAACACATGGGCACTCCATCTTCTAACACAACCTCACTCCGACCCACATATACACCCCCCCCCCCCCCACATACAGTATACACATACTGTGCCTTCTATGTCCTCCATTTGTAGTGTTTTTATTTCTACCTTGTTGATTTCTGCAAGAAATGCAGACTTGACTGTAAACTACATGTGAAGGCATCAATCTATCAGACCATTCAGACAGTAAAGTAGATAGTGTATGTTGGTCTGTGAATGTATGTGTTTGAATTGTAAATAGTTACTGCTTGACTCAAAGCCCATGTTTTCTGGCTGTGTGCATATCTGAATGAGGGAAAACTGAGAGAGGAAGCCAGAGAAGGAGGGAGAGAGAGCGAGAGAGAGAATCTTGTCCTGTCTCTCAGACTTGCATTTTCTTCCTTCTGCAAGCGAACACATCCTCACGAGACGAGCTGCAGTGAATAAAATATCAAAATAAATAGTATAAACAAACAAGCATCTCTCTGATATGATAATCTTCCCTCACTATTTTTGGTCTTATGCTAATGTAGTGGACCGCATCAGTAATCACTTTCAAGCCTTCAACGAGAGGAGGAATTAGAACAGAAAACAAAGCAATTGTGTGTGTGTGTGTGTGTGTGTGTGTGTGTGTGTGTGTGTGTGTGTGTGTGTGTGTGTGTGTGTGTGTGTGTGTGTGTGTGTGTGTGTGTGTGTGTGTGTGTGTGTGTGTGTGTGTGTGTGTGTGTGTGTGTGTGTGTGTGTGTGTGTGTGTGTGTGTGTGTGTGTGTGTGTGTGCGTGTGAGAGAGAGAGTTCTGTGCTCCCTTCATCTCGACCACTGGGCTCTGGGCTACAGAAAGATTGCTACAGGAACCTAATGAGCCCCACAGGTCTCAGACCAGCATTTAACAGTCTGTCACAGGCAACAGGGGAGGTCAGAGAGCTCTCTGCTGATCTTGGTACAGCCAGTGAGAGGAGATGGCCTCCAGTGATGGTCAGAGAGACAGATGGTGCTACAGTAATTCACAATGTCACCAGAATAACTAGCAAAGTCAGTGTTTCTCCTACCATTACCAGTACCTAGGTCGGATGGGTCTCCTCTTCTTCTCAATTGTGAGCAACCGCCTTGATTCGGTCTTATGTATAATTTTTTTATTTATCGTGTTTTTTACTCTGGATATAAGCAGAGACACAGAGCTACAAAATGGTATATAATACACTGCACTTGAGGAACAATGGGGAAGTAATTCTGCTTTGAAAGTTGATAAACTTGTAACCTCACTTTTTTTAAATGCCTTTGAATGTTTTGGTACCTACTGGAGAGCTCTTCTTTGTCTACACCCATTCAGCATCGTTCACACCCTCTTAAGCTTTAGTTCCACCAATCTCTTTAAGTGTTGATCCGAGCGTTCTGTCATAACAGCAGCAGTCAAGCACCCAAGCTAACTGGCTAAGGTTGGCTAGCTTGCTAGCTACTTCCAGACAGAAATGAGAGAACAGTTCACTGACCATTTTACTGGTCCTAGCAGAGCTGGTTAGGCTGTTTTTTATTCTATCCAGAGCGTTGGTGTCTGCACCTGTGCTGCTGGCAACAATTTATGCTTTTTTGACGAGAGTGCTCTGAAATCGTACTAGATAGCCAGAGCGAATTTACCAGCTATGTCTATCAACAGTTGTCGCAGTGACATTATATTGAAATGGTTATTTGCATAGTGGAGTCTTTTGTTAAGACATGGAGCTAGCTAGCTAGCTAGGTAAACAATTAACCATAATTCCAACTCATGACATTACTACCCTGCATGAATCTGCAGGTAGCTAACCAACCAGGTTCAATGTTAGCTAGCTAATATTAGGCTATAACTAGCAAAGCAAATGGCACTGAGAATCAAATAATAAGATCATACGCGTAATGTTAGCTAGCAAGCCAACCGGCTAACATTAGCTAGCTAGCTAACAGTACACTTTAACTTGAAATGAAAACGACTTTGTCAAAATTAGAAACGTGTAATATCTTACAATGTATCTAGCTAGACAATCTTACACGTACAGATCATGGAGCAACGCTTCTCCCTGTCATGGATGCCATGGTTTCCCTTAGTTTGAAGATGTAATCCGGAGACAGGTGTTTTCTCCATCTCCTTAGCTATCACACTCTAATTCCACTGATTCCAAAACTCAGTCCACCCGAAAGTGAAGAGCAACACTTATGCAGTTCTACTATGCAATATATATTTTTTTAAAAGCTGTTAGACAGGATTACCTACACATACTGACGAGCTCAAATAGACAGAAGTAGGCTACAGTATATGGCAGAACAATCCAAACTCATCTCTCGGCATGTCGAGCCCACTCATTATCTGATTGGCTAGTGGCAAGGTTGGCAACTTTTTCTGTGCTAAACCAACAAGGCTCGTAATTTAACAATTGTATTCGTATTTACAGGTGGCATACAAGTTGTCTGACAAAAAACGCATTTTGATAAAAAAAAAAGAGGTTTACATCCAAATGGCTGTCCTCCCGCACCATACGCCTATGACAACAATGACACTCCACTGTTTGAGAATGCCGTGCCTCCTAATGTGTTCTCCTGTCTTTGTAGTGCACACAAAAGACCGGCTCAGGTTACTGTGTGGTATGACACCAATATTGGAGAGAGAGAGAGAGAGAGGTGTGGGACTCCTAAGTGAGGTATAGGCAGGGATTCAGGTCTCCACTGAGCAGTAAGTAAGCGATGCTTCCAGAGCACCTATCAATCACCCAGCATGATGCTCTCACACAGTCACACGTGCACACACACATACACGCGCACACACACACACACACACACATACACAAACGTACACGCACACACAAATGCACACTCAAACAAGTGATTTTTCAAATACTGCATAATGGCAGTTTGAGGTTGTATCATGTAGCAGTGAGGGCTAATGTGTGTGTGTGTGTGTAGAGACCGCCGGATGCGACGCTGCCTCAGAGCAGAAACAACAGGAGAGAGACCTCAACCTCTAGAGAAAGAAAACACATACTGAACCACAGTAACTGTATAGTCCTCAGTGAAGACTTCACAACTCACTCACTGCAAACAGTAACTGCTTCCTCTGAGGGCTTTGCTCTCAGGCCCTCTTTAGTTTACCTTTATATTATAATATATTCTAATATTATCTCTCCTGTTTTCTAAACCCCAGCCTTGTTCTATTAACTTCAGCTTGTTTCCCCTCTTCTCACCCAATTTGGGTTCAGAACAGGGCCTCCAGAGACCCATTTGTTTAGACATGTTTGGGAGGTTGGTGAATTTAGTCAACAGAATAATATTTCCCCCTGACTGAATGCGTACAGTAGCGCTGCCTTGAAGTTGATAGGTATTTTTAAGTGTGTGTGTGTGTGTGTGTGTGTGTGTGTGTGTGTGTGTGTTTGACTGCATTTGTGTCAATGTGAGTGAGAGTTTTTCAAATCAACAGTACAGTGGATAGTATATAGCGGTTACAATGCCATTCACTAGACTACCACTCACACATCCTCCTCTCTCATATGAGAGAGGGAACAGTAAAGCACTATCCCACAACCACCCTAGGGTCCTGGACAAATTGGAAACAGCCTCTTCTGAGGGGGGTTGTAGGAGAAGATAAGGTGAGGGAGTCAGTAGGGTTGCCCCATTTGTTTTAAACACAGCAACACTATGACTGGAGGCTAGAACTGCAGACCTAAAAGAGAATAATACCAAAACCAACTGGCTACATGCACCTCCATCTTGGATAACCAGTTGATGTATGTGTGTGCTGTAATATTCAAGCCTGTTGTAAGCCTGTTATGACAGAGCCAGTCTCCAGCTAACAGTGATGCAGACTGGAATAAACCTCAGGCTGAGGAGGACCAAGGAGAAACGCGACAGAAACATAATGGGAGAACAACTTACCTGGAGCTGGGATGATAAACCAAATATTATTGACACTGACCGAACTGACCACTTTGCTGATATCGTTGATTACAATAAGTAGCCTAATAGGCCTTTACTGGAGAAACGTTTGACATGAAATCTCTGATAATATGGGATATTGTTAAAGGGACAATTGATAGCTACAACATTCAAAGTAATAGTAGGAGTTTTAAGGTCATATAAACTGTGATGCACATTAATGTTATAAACTCATCGTTCTATTTATCGTTATGGGGATAATTCAGTCAATTTGTTGTGATATGGATTTGTGTCCATAACTTAACTGAAAGGTAGGAACTCAGCTGATCACCCCCCAGACAGACTTATACTGGATACAGGACTCTCAGGGGTGTCATTTTTCACAAGCTAGTGTGCATACACAGAATCTGCCCTCTTAGGCCTTGACAACAGTTTAACACTTCCTCCACTTCCTCCATGCTTCATTATGTGTCTATAAGAGCAATTCACCCTGGTTAACTCTGAAAGGAGAGCAGGCCTAGGTAAACAACACCCCTCATACAACATAGTTAAGACAGGGATTGATGTGTCTTCTCTCACCTCTGCTCTCCTCTGACTGAGCCACATAACGCTGCATCCTTTCTATGTTGATCTGGCCTGATAACACGGGTTGGGACTGGCCTCGCCAACACACTCAGAATCTGTCTGTCTGTCTGTCTGTCTGTCTGTCTGTCTGTCTGTCTGTCTGTCTGCCTGTCTGTCTGTCTGTCTGTCTGCTGGGAGCTGCTCTCACATCCACCTCATGAGTCTGACTTACATACTATATATAGGGTACTATGAGTGTAGTTTTGTGTGTGTGTGTGTGTGTGTGTATGAGTGCATGGGTGCCTGTTTGCGTGCGTGTGTGTATGTTGATGTGAGCTAAACGTGTCATGTCTCTGATCATCTTGATGAGCCGTAACAGTAGGCCTGTGATCAGACGTAGTGAGATGAAAGACCTGGGGTGTGTACTCTGGTCTATGACTCTGACGGGACTCTGTCTCCTATGCTCTCTATATAAGCGAAGACTGAGATTATTTGTTCTAGCAGAATATCAATGAAACCACCTAGATGTATGTTTTTGGAGTTTATAGTACTGAAACGACATGGTTTTAGTAAAAAGCTGATTTTCACCCTGCATGGCAGAGCCTCTTGCTCCCCCAGTCCCTCCCATCCTCTCCCCCTATACCCCAGGCCCTCCCATCCTCTCCCCCTATCCCCCAGTCCCTCTCATCCTCTCCCCTATCCCCCAGTCCCTCCCATCCTCTCCCCCTATACCCCAGTCCCTCCCATCCTCTCCCCCTATACCCCAGTCCCTCCCATCCTCTCCCCCTATCCCCCAGTCCCTTCCATCCTCTCCCCCTATCCCCCAGTCCCTCCCATCCTCTCCCCCTATCCCCCAGTCCCTCTCATCCTCTCCCCTATCCCCCAGTCCCTCCCATCCTCTCCCCCTATACCCCAGTCCCTCCCATCCTCTCCCCCTATACCCCAGTCCCTCTCATCCTCTCCCCCTATACCCCAGTCCCTCTCATCCTCTCATCCTCTCCCCCTATACCCCAGTCCCTCTCATCCTCTCCCCTATCCCCCAGTCCCTCCCATCATCTCCCCCTATACCCCAGTCCCTCCCATCCTCTCCCCTATCCCCCAGTCCCTCCCATCCTCTCCCCCTATACCCCAGTCCCTCTCATCCTCTCCCCTATCCCCCAGTCCCTCCCATCCTCTCCCCCTATACCCCAGTCCCTCCCATCCTCTCCCCTATCCCCCAGTCCCTCCCATCCTCTCCCCCTATACCCCAGTCCCTCTCATCCTCTCCCCTATCCCCCAGTCCCTCCCATCCTCTCCCCCTATACCCCAGTCCCTCCCATCCTCTCCCCTATCTCCCAGTCCCTCCCATCCTCTCCCCCTATCCCCCAGTCCCTCTCATCCTCTACCCTATCCCCCAGTCCCTCTCATCCTCTCATCCTCTCCCCTATCCCCCAGTCCCTCTCATCCTCTCCCCCTATCCCCCAGTCCCTCTCATCCTCTCCCCTATCCCCCAGTCCCTCTCATCCTCTCCCCTTATCCCCCAGTCCCTCCCATCCTCTCCCCCTATACCCCAGTCCCTCTCATCCTCTCCCCTATCCCCCAGTCCCTCCCATCCTCTCCCCCTATACCCCAGTCCCTCTCATCCTCTCCCCCTATACCCCAGTCCCTCCCATCCTCTCCCCTATCCCCCAGTCCCTCCCATCCTCTCCCCCTATACCCCAGTCCCTCTCATCCTCTCCCCCTATACCCCAGTCCCTCTCATCCTCTCATCCTCTCCCCCTATACCCCAGTCCCTCTCATCCTCTCCCCTATCCCCCAGTCCCTCTCATCCTCTCCCCTTATCCCCCAGTCCCTCCCATCCTCTCCCCCTATACCCCAGTCCCTCTCATCCTCTCCCCTATCCCCCAGTCCCTCCCATCCTCTCCCCCTATACCCCAGTCCCTCCCATCCTCTCCCCTATCCCCCAGTCCCTCCCAACCTCTCCCCCTATCCCCCAGTCCCTCTCATCCTCTCCCCTATCCCCCAGTCCCTCCCACCCTCTCCCCCTATACCCCAGTCCCTCCCATCCTCTCCCCCTATACCCCAGTCCCTCTCATCCTCTCCCCCTATACCCCAGTCCCTCTCATCCTCTCATCCTCTCCCCCTATACCCCAGTCCCTCTCATCCTCTCCCCTATCCCCCAGTCCCTCCCATCCTCTCCCCCTATACCCCAGTCCCTCCCATCCTCTCCCCTATCCCCCAGTCCCTCCCATCCTCTCCCCTATACCCCAGTCCCTCTCATCCTCTCCCCTATCCCCCAGTCCCTCCCATCCTCTCCCCCTATACCCCAGTCCCTCTCATCCTCTCCCCTATCCCCCAGTCCCTCCCATCCTCTCCCCCTATACCCCAGTCCCTCTCATCCTCTCCCCTATCCCCCAGTCCCTCCCATCCTCTCCCCCTATACCCCAGTCCCTCTCATCCTCTCCCCTATCCCCCAGTCCCTCCCATCCTCTCCCCCTATACCCCAGTCCCTCCCATCCTCTCCCCTATCCCCCAGTCCCTCCCATCCTCTCCCCCTATACCCCAGTCCCTCTCATCCTCTCCCCTATCCCCCAGTCCCTCCCATCCTCTCCCCCTATCCCCCAGTCCCTCTCATCCTCTCCCCTATCCCCCAGTCCCTCCCATCCTCTCCCCCTATCCCCCAGTCCCTCCCATCCTCTCCCCTATCCCCCAGTCCCTCTCATCCTCTCCCCCTATCCCCCAGTCCCTCTCATCCTCTCCCCTATCCCCCAGTCCCTCCCATCCTCTCCCCCTATACCCCAGTCCCTCCCATCCTCTCCCCTATCCCCCAGTCCCTCCCAACCTCTCCCCCTATCCCCCAGTCCCTCTCATCCTCTCCCCTATCCCCCAGTCCCTCCCACCCTCTCCCCCTATACCCCAGTCCCTCCCATCCTCTCCCCCTATACCCCAGTCCCTCTCATCCTCTCCCCCTATACCCCAGTCCCTCTCATCCTCTCATCCTCTCCCCCTATACCCCAGTCCCTCTCATCCTCTCCCCTATCCCCCAGTCCCTCCCATCCTCTCCCCCTATACCCCAGTCCCTCCCATCCTCTCCCCTATCCCCCAGTCCCTCCCATCCTCTCCCCCTATACCCCAGTCCCTCTCATCCTCTCCCCTATCCCCCAGTCCCTCCCATCCTCTCCCCCTATACCCCAGTCCCTCTCATCCTCTCCCCTATCCCCCAGTCCCTCCCATCCTCTCCCCCTATACCCCAGTCCCTCTCATCCTCTCCCCTATCCCCCAGTCCCTCCCATCCTCTCCCCCTATACCCCAGTCCCTCTCATCCTCTCCCCTATCCCCCAGTCCCTCCCATCCTCTCCCCCTATACCCCAGTCCCTCCCATCCTCTCCCCTATCCCCCAGTCCCTCCCATCCTCTCCCCCTATACCCCAGTCCCTCTCATCCTCTCCCCTATCCCCCAGTCCCTCCCATCCTCTCCCCCTATCCCCCAGTCCCTCTCATCCTCTCCCCTATCCCCCAGTCCCTCCCATCCTCTCCCCCTATCCCCCAGTCCCTCCCATCCTCTCCCCTATCCCCCAGTCCCTCTCATCCTCTCCCCCTATCCCCCAGTCCCTCTCATCCTCTCCCCCAGTCCCTCTCATCCTATCCCCCTATCCCCCAGTCCCTCTCATCCTCTCCCCCTATCCCCCAGTCCCTCTCATCCTCTCCCCTTATCCCTCAGTCCCTCTCATCCTCTCCCCCTATCCCCCAGTCCCTCTCATCCTCTCCCCCAGTCCCTATCATCCTCTCCCCCAGTCCCTCTCATCCTCTCCCCCAGTCCCTCTCATCCTCTTCCATTATCCCCCAGTCCCTCTCATCCTCTCCCCGTATTCCCCAGTCCCTCTCATCCTCTCCCCCAGTCCCTCTCATCCTCTCGTCTGTCCCTCTCATCCTCTCCCCTTATCCCCCAGTCCCTCTCATCCTCTCCCCTATCCCCCAGTCCCTCCCATCCTCTCCCCCTATCCCCCAGTCCCTCTCATCCTCTCCCCTTATCCCCCTGTCCCTCTCATCCTCTCCCCTGTCCCCCAGTCCCTCTCATTCTATCCCCTTATCCCCCAGTCCCTCTCATGCTCTCCCCCAGTCCCTCTCATCCTATCCCCCTATCCCACAGTCCCTCTCATCCTCTGCCCCTATCCCCCAGTCCCTCTCATCCTCTCGCTTTATCCCCCAGTCCCTCTCATCCTCTCCCCCTATCCCCCAGTCCCTCTCATCCTCTCCCCCAGTCCCTGTCATCCTCTTCCATTATCCCCAGTCCCTCTCATCCTCTCCCCGTATCCCCCAGTCCCTCTCATCCTCTCCCCCTGTCCCTCTCATCCTCTCCCCTTATCCCCCAGTCCCTCTCATCCTCTCCCCCAGTCCCTCTCATCCTCTCCCCCTATCTCCCAGTCCCTCTCATCCTCTCCCCCTATCTCCCAGTCCCTCTCATCCTCTCCCCCTATCTCCCAGTCCCTCTCATCCTCTCCCCCAGTCCCTCTCATCCTCTCCCCTTATCCGCTAGTCCCTGTCATCCTCTCCCCCAGTCCCTCTCATCCTCTCCCCCTATCCCCCAGTCCCTCTCATCCTCTCCCCCAGTCCCTCTCATCCTCTCCCCTTATCCGCTAGTCCCTGTCATCCTCTCCCCCAGTCCCTCTCATCCTCTCCCCCTATCCCCCAGTCCCTCTCATCCTCTCCCCCAGTCCCTCTCATCCTCTCCCCTATCCCCCAGTCCCTCTCGTCCTCTCCCCTTATCCCCCTTTCCCTCTCATCCTCTCCCCTATCCCCCAGTCCCTCTCATCCTCTCCCCCTATCCCCCTGTCCCTCTCATCCTCTCCCCTTATCTCCCAGTCCCTCTCATCCTCTCCCCCTGTCCCCCAGTCCCTCTCATCCTCTCCCCTTATCCGCTAGTCCCTGTCATCCTCTCCCCCAGTCCCTCTCATCCTCTCCCCCTATCCCCCAGTCCCTCTCATCCTCTCCCCCAGTCCCTCTCATCCTCTCCCCTTATCCCCCTGCCCCTCTCATCCTCTCCCCTATCCCCCAGTCCCTCTCGTCCTCTCCCCTTATCCCCCTTTCCCTCTCATCCTCTCCCCTATCCCCCAGTCCCTCTCATCCTCTCCCCCTATCCCCCTGTCCCTCTCATCCTCTCCCCTTATCTCCCAGTCCCTCTCATCCTCTCCCCCTGTCCCCCAGTACCTCTCATCCTCTCCCCTTATCCCCCTGTCCCCCATCCATCTCTCCCTGTCTCTCTGCATTAGAGTTGCTGTTTAGTTAGTTGCTGTTTTCAGCCCCTACCCAGCCCAGCCCCCTGCCCTGCCCTGCCCTGCCTAGCCCCCTGCCCAGCCCAGCCCAGCCAAGCCCCCAGCGCAGTCCCCTGCCCTGCCCAGCCCAGCCCCCTTCCCTTCCCTGCCCAGCCCAAACCCTCTCCATGCAGGCAGATGGCAGGGCTTGAAACAGGACAGGGAGAAGAAGGAAAGCATCTGGTCTGCTTCTCCCTCCTTTCTTCCTCAGCCCCAGGGATGGGACATTGCTTTGTGTTGGTGGCGTCTCTCTCACCCAGGCCTGATGAAATACAGCAGGTTAAGGGGTGGCATTGTGTGTGTGTGTGTGTGTGTGTGTGTGTGTGTGTGTGTGTGTGTGTGCGTGTGTGTGTGTGTGTGTGTGTGTGTGTGTGTGTGTGTGCGTGTGTGCGTGAATGTGAGATACACAAGAGAGGGAGCTTGTTGTTCCCAAAATGATATCTCTATTTACCATCTTTCTCTCTCTTCTCATTCTCTCTCCATGAGTGCTCTCAGTCAGTCCTATTGTGTTATGTGTCTAGGCTAAAACAGTATCTTTACACAGCAGTGTTATCCAATCTAAGCAGTCAGTGCAGTGAGTTTACTGGTGCTTGTGAAGACTAGAGTAATAACACACACACAGAAAAACCCTCTCCATTCCACCTGTGGCTGACTGGGTACCCTAGCGCATGGTTGGCAGTGAATCTGTCATTAAGAGCCAACCCAGAGTTATTAGTGTTGATCACATGATTAATCTATTATGAGTGCCTGTAAAGCCATGATGATTGAGGCTATCACAGTGTGTGTGTGTGTGCGTGCGTGCGTGCGTGCGTGCGTGCGTGCGTGTGTGTGTGTGTGTGTGTGTGTGTGCGTGCGTGTGTGCACCATGGTCCAACTAGCTGAGCCATCAGAACCAGTGTTGGAGGAACAGACAGGAGGTATAAAGTGGACACACCATTTTGACTCTATAGTCCATTGTTATAGAACTCTGAATGTTCTGGGTTAGCTTGGCTAGAGAAACCCAGTTTATCTCCCCCCTGTTTGATATGAAAGGAGTGTTGTGTTGAGACAAGACAGAGCAGTGTGATGCTGAGGAATAGTTAAAAGGAGAGAGGGAACACTATCTGGCGTAACCCCAGAGACACAGCAGTCGCTGCTATCTCCTTTGAAGTTAGAATGCGGAGACAACAAGTCTCATCTTTCTCAGCACCGAAGGAGGAATCACTCTGCTGGCTTGGGTTTACTGGAGGGAGATTCTGGAATTTAGGTTGAAAGGTTTTATTTCTGATTGTTGGAATTCTGCTTTGTGGATGGACCTTGGGTCTGGATCGTCAGTCAGTCTAGGGGGGCCCTGTAGGAATGAAGTCTGGATGTGAGCCAGTTCAAGATTTGGTACCAAGGAGTCCCAGCCAGCGGGTGAGGTCCTGGGTAGTGACCAGAGAGACGGGCCCAGAGGAGGCAAACAGACAGACAGGCTGAGCTGGGAGTCTGGATCTGGGGGTCTTAATTTAGCTCTTCTCTCAGCCTTACCCTCTGGAAGGGTACTCATGTTTGCTGTAGACAGGCTGAATGCCTTGACGCTGTGAATGAGGAGGAATGGACACCAAAGTTTTACAGTCAATACTATACTGCATCTTCACATAGAGCAGAAAACAGTGTTGAGATACATAACTCACACATTCTATTATTTTGCATATGATTGCACTACATTTTCCATATCGTTCAGGAGGATAATATTCCCCAGTCATATGTTTGAAATAACCCTCTAATACCCCTTGTAAAGGACATTAATAATACCATGTTACATCATGGGAATATCACTATAATATCACTCTATAAAACCCCAATGTAATGACCCCATGTCTGTTTAAATCCCTAGAACAATGGCTAACCCCTCTTCAATCTACTTCTAATGCTTGTTTTCTCTGCATGACAGGCTCTCTCTCTCTCCCTCTCCCTCTCCCTCGCTCTCTCTCCCCCTCTCCCCTCTCCCCCTCCAACTAAACACATAACCAGAAAGCGAAGGACGAAAACAAAGGGAATGGATGAATGTATTGAGGATGTCACAGCTGTCTGTACTATCTGTATTTTAGGCAGAGTAAATTCTCCTGTCTTTAATGTGTATTTGAAGCAGAGGAAAAGCAAGGCACTGAAACCACCCCACTTTCTCTTTTCTTATTTCTCTTTCCTTCAACGTTAAAAGCCTGAGTTCCTTTTAGATGTTTAAACAGGCAACTCCACAGACAGCCGTGCCGTGGGTGCATAATTAAGGATCCCTGCCCTATTGAGTTTCCAGTCGCGTCTTGGAGAAAAGACACAAGCTGCAGTCTCCCGCTCGCTAGTCTGGAGCCCCCTTCTGCTAGGGCCCTTCCCTCTGTCTCTCTCTCTCCCTGAGTTAATCATTCATCAGCATGACAACCTATCTATTTTTATTGGTGCGGGGGACTTCTCTCCCTCTCTCTCTTTCTCTCCCTCTCGCTCTTGCTCTCCCTCTCTCACTCGCTCTGCTCGCACCAGAAAGAGAGGGGAGCAGATACAGGAAGGGAGAGAGAACCAAGCAGAATAATTTTGTCCTTGTTTTGGTTCTGTGGTGGGTTAAAGAAAGATAAATATTTAAATTACAAACGAATGAAGCAGCCGGCGGGGAAAGAAAAGGAGACGAGTGAAAAAAAGCATGGAGAGAAAAGAGGGAGGAGTGAAGGAGGAAGAGTGAGGGGAAAATAGGGAGGATGTAGGAAGAGAGAGAGAGAGACCAGAAGATGATTTAAAGGGAGAGATGATTAAAAGGTATTTAGGGGGATGAGAGGCCGGAACTAGTTTCCTACTGAAGAAGGGTTGTAATAAATAAAGCATTACTGCAAAGATGTTGCTGCCTCGCCGTGCTGCCGCGCTCACCATGGAAAACACAGAGACAAAGATGTTGCTGCCTCGCCGTGCTGCCACGCTCACCATGGAAAACACAGAGAAAAAGATGTTGCTGCCTCGCCGTGCTGCCACGCTCACCATGGAAAACACAGAGACAAAGATGTTGCTGCCTTGCCGTGCTGCAACGCTCACCATGGAAAACACAGAGAAAAAGATGTTGCTGCCTCGCCATGCTGCCACGCTCACCATGGAAAACACAGAGAAAAAGATGTTGCTGCCTCGCCGTGCTGCCACGCTCACCATGGAAAACACAGAGAAAAATATGTTGCTGCCTCGCCGTGCTGCCACGCTCACCATGAAAACACAGAGACAAAGATGTTGCTGCCTCGCCGTGCTGCCACGCTTACCATGGAAAAAGCAGAGAAAAAGATGTTGCTGCCTAGCCGTGCTGCCACGCTCACCATGGAAAACACAGAGGAAAAATATGTTGCTGCCTCGCCGTGCTGCTACGCTCACCATGGAAAGCACAGAGAAAAAGATGTTGCTGCCTCGCCATGCTGCCATGCTCACCATGGAAAACACAGAGACAAAGATGTTGCTGCCGCGCTCACCGTGGAAAACACAGAGAAAAAGATGTTGCTGCCTCGCCGCGCTGCCACGCTCACCATGGAAAACACAGAGAAAAAGATGTTGCTGCCTCGCCATGCTGCCATGCTCACCATGGAAAACACAGAGAAAAAGATGTTGCTGCCTCGCCGTGCTGCCACGCTCACCATGGAAAACACAGAGAAAAATATGTTTCTGCCTCGCCGTGCTGCCACGCTCACCATGAAAACACAGAGACAAAGATGTTGCTGCCTCGCCGTGCTGCCACGCTCACCATGGAAAACACAGAGAAAAAGATGTTGCTGTCTCGCCGTGCTTCCACGCTCACCATGGAAAACACAGAGAAAAAGATGTTGCTGCCTCGCCGTGCTGCCACGCTCACCATGGAAAACACAGAGAAAAATATGTTGCTGCCTCGCCGTGCTGCTACGCTCACCATGGAAAGCACAGAGAAAAATATGTTGCTGCCTCGCCATGCTGCCATGCTCACCATGGAAAACACAGAGACAAAGATGTTGCTGCCTCGCCATGCTGCCATGCTCACCATGGAAAACACAGAGACAAAGATGTTGCTGCGCGCTCACCGTGGAAAACACAGAGAAAAAGATGTTGCTGCCTCGCCACGCTGCCACGCTCACCATGGAAAACACAGAGAAAAATATGTTTCTGCCTCGCCGTGCTGCCACGCTCACCATGAAAACACAGAGACAAAGATGTTGCTGCCTCGCCGTGCTGCCACGCTCACCATGGAAAACACAGAAAAAAATATGTTTCTTCCTCGCCGTGCTGCCACGCTCACCATGGAAAACACAGAGAAAAAGATGTTGCTGCCTCGCCTTGCTGCCACGCTCACCATGGAAAACACAGAGACAAAGATGTTGCTGCCTCGCCGTGCTGCCACGCTCACCATGGAAAACACAGAGAAAAAGATGTTGCTTCCTCGCCGTGCTGCCACGCTCACCATGGAAAACACAGAGAAAAAGATGTTGCTGCCTCGCCGTGCTGCCACGCTCACCATGGAAAACACAGAGAAAAATATGTTGCTGCCTCGCCGTGCTGCTACGCTCACCATGGAAAGCACAGAGAAAAAGATGTTGCTGCCTCGCCATGCTGCCATGCTCACCATGGAAAACACAGAGACAAAGATGTTGCTGCCTCGCCGTTCTGCTGCCTCGCCGTGCTGCCGCGCTCACCATGGAAAACACGGAGAAAAATATGTTGCTGCTGCGCTCACCATGGAAAACACAGAGAAAAAGATGTTGCTGCCTCGCCATGCTCACCATTGAAAACACAGAGACAAAGATGTTGCTGCCTCGCCGTGCTGCCACGCTCACCATGGAAAACACAGAGACAAAGATGTTGCTGCCTCGCTCACCATGGAAAACACAGAGAAAAAGATGTTGCTGCCTCGCCGTGCTGCCACGCTCACCATGGAAAACACAGAGAAAAAGATGTTGCTGCCTCGCCATGCTGCCATGCTCACCATGGAAAACACAGAGACAAAGATGTTGCTGCCTCGCCATGCTGCCATGCTCACCATGGAAAACACAGAGACAAAGATGTTGCTGCCTCGCTCACCATGGAAAACACAGAGAAAAAGATGTTGCTGCCTCGCCGTGCTGCCATGCTCACCATGGAAAACACAGAGACAAAGATGTTGCTGCCTCGCCATGCTCACCATGGAAAACACAGAGACAAAGATGTTGCTGCCTCGCCGTGCTGCCGCGCTCACCATGGAAAGCACAGAGACAAAGATGTTGCTGCCTCGCTCACCATGGAAAACGCAGAGAAAAAGATGTTGCTGCCTCGCCGTGCTGCCGCGCTCACCATGGAAAAAACAGAGAAAAAGATGTTGCTGCCTTGCCGTGCTGCCACGCTCACCATGGAAAACACAGAGAAAAAGATGTTGCTGCCTCGCCGCGCTGCCACGCTCACCATGGAAAACACAGAGAAAAAGATGTTGCTGCCTCGCCATGCTGCCATGCTCACCATGGAAAACACAGAGAAAAAGATGTTGCTGCCTCGCCGTGCTGCCACGCTCACCATGGAAAACACAGAGAAAAATATGTTTCTGCCTCGCCGTGCTGCCACGCTCACCATGAAAACACAGAGACAAAGATGTTGCTGCCTCGCCGTGCTGCCACGCTCACCATGGAAAACACAGAGAAAAATATGTTGCTGCCTCGCCGTGCTGCTACGCTCACCATGGAAAGCACAGAGAAAAAGATGTTGCTGCCTCGCCATGCTGCCATGCTCACCATGGAAAACACAGAGACAAAGATGTTGCTGCCTCGCCGTTCTGCTGCCTCGCCGTGCTGCCGCGCTCACCATGGAAAACACGGAGAAAAATATGTTGCTGCTGCGCTCACCATGGAAAACACAGAGAAAAAGATGTTGCTGCCTCGCCATGCTCACCATTGAAAACACAGAGACAAAGATGTTGCTGCCTCGCCGTGCTGCCACGCTCACCATGGAAAACACAGAGACAAAGATGTTGCTGCCTCGCTCACCATGGAAAACACAGAGAAAAAGATGTTGCTGCCTCGCCGTGCTGCCACGCTCACCATGGAAAACACAGAGAAAAAGATGTTGCTGCCTCGCCATGCTGCCATGCTCACCATGGAAAACACAGAGACAAAGATGTTGCTGCCTCGCCATGCTGCCATGCTCACCATGGAAAACACAGAGACAAAGATGTTGCTGCCTCGCCGTGCTGCCGCGCTCACCATGGAAAACACAGAGAAAAATATGTTGCTGCCTCGCCGTGCAGCCGCGCTCACCATGGAAAACACAGAGACAAAGATGTTGCTGCCTCGCTCACCATGGAAAACACAGAGAAAAAGATGTTGCTGCCTCGCCGTGCTGCCATGCTCACCATGGAAAACACAGAGACAAAGATGTTGCTGCCTCGCCATGCTCACCATGGAAAACACAGAGACAAAGATGTTGCTGCCTCGCCGTGCTGCCGCGCTCACCATGGAAAGCACAGAGACAAAGATGTTGCTGCCTCGCTCACCATGGAAAACGCAGAGAAAAAGATGTTGCTGCCTCGCCGTGCTGCCGCGCTCACCATGGAAAAAACAGAGAAAAAGATGTTGCTGCCTTGCCGTGCTGCCACGCTCACCATGGAAAACACAGAGAAAAAGATGTTGCTGCCTCGCCGCGCTGCCACGCTCACCATGGAAAACACAGAGAAAAAGATGTTGCTTCCTCGCCATGCTGCCATGCTCACCATGGAAAACACAGAGAAAAAGATGTTGCTGCCTCGCCGTGCTGCCACGCTCACCATGGAAAACACAGAGAAAAATATGTTTCTGCCTCGCCGTGCTGCCACGCTCACCATGAAAACACAGAGACAAAGATGTTGCTGCCTCGCCGTGCTGCCACGCTCACCATGGAAAACACAGAGAAAAAGATGTTGCTGCCTCGCCGTGCTGCCACGCTCACCATGGAAAACACAGAGAAAAATATGTTGCTGCCTCGCCGTGCTGCTACGCTCACCATGGAAAGCACAGAGAAAAATATGTTGCTGCCTCGCCATGCTGCCATGCTCACCATGGAAAACACAGAGACAAAGATGTTGCTGCCTCGCCATGCTGCCATGCTCACCATGGAAAACACAGAGACAAAGATGTTGCTGCGCGCTCACCGTGGAAAACACAGAGAAAAAGATGTTGCTGCCTCGCCACGCTGCCACGCTCACCATGGAAAACACAGAGAAAAATATGTTTCTGCCTCGCCGTGCTGCCACGCTCACCATGAAAACACAGAGACAAAGATGTTGCTGCCTCGCCATGCTGCCACGCTCACCATGGAAAACACAGAGAAAAAGATGTTTCTTCCTCGCCGTGCTGCCACGCTCACCATGGAAAACACAGAGAAAAAGATGTTGCTGCCTCGCCGTGCTGCCACGCTCACCATGGAAAACACAGAGACAAAGATGTTGCTGCCTCGCCGTGCTGCCACGCTCACCATGGAAAACACAGAGAAAAAGATGTTGCTTCCTCGCCGTGCTGCCACGCTCACCATGGAAAACACAGAGAAAAAGATGTTGCTGCCTCGCCGTGCTGCCACGCTCACCATGGAAAACACAGAGAAAAATATGTTGCTGCCTCGCCGTGCTGCTACGCTCACCATGGAAAGCACAGAGAAAAAGATGTTGCTGCCTCGCCATGCTGCCATGCTCACCATGGAAAACACAGAGACAAAGATGTTGCTGCCTCGCCGTTCTGCTGCCTCGCCGTGCTGCCGCGCTCACCATGGAAAACACGGAGAAAAATATGTTGCTGCTGCGCTCACCATGGAAAACACAGAGAAAAAGATGTTGCTGCCTCGCCATGCTCACCATTGAAAACACAGAGACAAAGATGTTGCTGCCTCGCCGTGCTGCCACGCTCACCATGGAAAACACAGAGACAAAGATGTTGCTGCCTCGCTCACCATGGAAAACACAGAGAAAAAGATGTTGCTGCCTCGCCGTGCTGCCACGCTCACCATGGAAAACACAGAGAAAAAGATGTTGCTGCCTCGCCATGCTGCCATGCTCACCATGGAAAACACAGAGACAAAGATGTTGCTGCCTCGCCATGCTGCCATGCTCACCATGGAAAACACAGAGACAAAGATGTTGCTGCCTCGCCGTGCTGCCGCGCTCACCATGGAAAACACAGAGAAAAATATGTTGCTGCCTCGCCGTGCTGCCGCGCTCACCATGGAAAACACAGAGACAAAGATGTTGCTGCCTCGCTCACCATGGAAAACACAGAGAAAAAGATGTTGCTGCCTCGCCGTGCTGCCATGCTCACCATGGAAAACACAGAGACAAAGATGTTGCTGCCTCGCCATGCTCACCATGGAAAACACAGAGACAAAGATGTTGCTGCCTCGCCGTGCTGCCGCGCTCACCATGGAAAGCACAGAGACAAAGATGTTGCTGCCTCGCTCACCATGGAAAACGCAGAGAAAAAGATGTTGCTGCCTCGCCGTGCTGCCGCGCTCACCATGGAAAAAACAGAGAAAAAGATGTTGCTGCCTTGCCGTGCTGCCACGCTCACCATGGAAAACACAGAGACAAAGATGTTGCTGCCTCGCTCACCATGGAAAACACAGAGAAAAAGATGTTGCTGCCGCGCCGTGCTGCCACGCTCACCATGGAAAACACAGAGAAAAAGATGTTGCTGCCTCGCTCACCATGGAAAACACAGAGAAAAAGATGTTGCTGCCTCGCCACGCTGCCACGCTCACCATGGAAAACACAGAGAAAAATATGTTTCTGCCTCGCCGTGCTGCCACGCTCACCATGAAAACACAGAGACAAAGATGTTGCTGCCTCGCCGTGCTGCCGCGCTCACCATGGAAAGCACAGAGACAAAGATGTTGCTGCCTCGCTCACCATGGAAAACGCAGAGAAAAAGATGTTGCTGCCTCGCCGTGCTGCCGCGCTCACCATGGAAAAAACAGAGAAAAAGATGTTGCTGCCTCGCCGTGCTGCCACGCTCACCATGGAAAACACAGAGACAAAGATGTTGCTGCCTCGCTCAGCATGGAAAACACAGAGAAAAGGAGGTTGCTGCCTCGCCGTGCTGCAACGCTCACCATGGAAAACACAGAGAAAAAGATGTTGCTGCCTCGCTCACCATGGAAAACACAGAGAAAAAGATGTTGCTGCCGCGCCGTGCTGCCACGCTCACCATGGAAAACACAGAGAATTAGATGTTGCTGCCTCGCCGTGCTGCCACGCTCACCATGGAAAACACAGAGAAAAAGATGTTGCTGCCTCGCCGTGCTGCCACGCTCACCATGGAAAACACAGAGACAAAGATGTTGCTGCCTCGCCGTGCTGCCATAATCACCATGGAAAACACAGAGAAAAAGATGTTGCTGCCTTGCCGTGCTGCCATGCTCACCATGGAAAACACAGAGAAAAATATGTTGCTGCCTCGCCGTGCTGCCGCGCTCACCATGGAAAACACAGAGACAAAGATGTTGCTGCCTCGCTCACCATGGAAAACACAGAGAAAAAGATGTTGCTGCCTCGCCGTGCTGCCACGCTCACCATGGAAAACACAGAGACAAAGATGTTGCTGCCTCGCTCACCATGGAAAACACAGAGAATAGGATGTTGCTGCCTCGCCGTGCTGCAACGCTCACCATGGAAAACACAGAGAAAAAGATGTTGCTGTCTCGCCGTGCTGCCCCGCTCACCATGGAAAACACAGAGAAAAAGATGTTGCTGCCTCGCCGTGCTGCCACGCTCACCATGGAAAACACAGAGACAAAGATGTTGCTGCCTCGCTCACCATGGAAAACACAGAGAAAAGGATGTTGCTGCCTCGCCGTGCTGCCACGCTCACCATGGAAAACACAGAGAAAAAGATGTTGCTGCCTCGCCATGCTGCCATGCTCACCATGGAAAACACAGAGACAAAGATGTTGCTGCCTCGCCGTGCTGCTGCGCTCACCATGGAAAACACAGAGACAAAGATGTTGCTGCCTCGCCGTGCTGCCGCGCTCACCATGGAAAACACAGAGACAAAGATGTTGCTGCCTCGCTCACCATGGAAAACACAGAGAAAAAGATGTTGCTGCCTCGCCGTGCTGCCGCGCTCACCATGGAAAACACAGAGACAAAGATGTTGCTGCCTCGCCATGCTCACCATGGAAAACACAGAGACAAAGATGTTGCTGCCTCGCCGTGCTGCCGCGCTCACCATGGAAAGCACAGAGACAAAGATGTTGCTGCCTCGCGCACCATGGAAAACGCAGAGAAAAAGATGTTGCTGCCTCGCCGTGCTGCCGCGCTCACCATGGAAAAAACAGAGAAAAAGATGTTGCTGCCTTGCCGTGCTGCCACGCTCACCATGGAAAACACAGAGACAAAGATGTTGCTGCCTCGCTCACCATGGAAAACACAGAGAAAAAGATGTTGCTGCCGCGCCGTGCTGCCACGCTCACCATGGAAAACACAGAGAAAAAGATGTTGCTGCCTCGCTCACCATGGAAAACACAGAGAAAAAGATGTTGCTGCCTCGCCACGCTGCCACGCTCACCATGGAAAACACAGAGAAAAATATGTTTCTGCCTCGCCGTGCTGCCACGCTCACCATGAAAACACAGAGACAAAGATGTTGCTGCCTCGCCGTGCTGCCGCGCTCACCATGGAAAGCACAGAGACAAAGATGTTGCTGCCTCGCTCACCATGGAAAACGCAGAGAAAAAGATGTTGCTGCCTCGCCGTGCTGCCGCGCTCACCATGGAAAACACTGAGAAAAAGATGTTGCTGCCTCGCCGTGCTGCCACGCTCACCATGGAAAACACAGAGACAAAGATGTTGCTGCCTCGCTCACCATGGAAAACACAGAGAAAAGGATGTTGCTGCCTCGCCGTGCTGCCGCGCTCACCATGGAAAACACAGAGAAAAAGATGTTGCTGCCTCGCCATGCTGCCATGCTCACCATGGAAAACACAGAGACAAAGATGTTGCTGCCTCGCCATGCTGCCATGCTCACCATGGAAAACACAGAGACAAAGATGTTGCTGCCTCGCCGTGCTGCCGCGCTCACCATGGAAAACACAGAGACAAAGATGTTGCTGCCTCGCCATGCTGCCATGCTCACCATGGAAAACACAGAGACAAAGATGTTGCTGCCTCGCCGTGCTGCCGCGCTCACCATGGAAAACACAGAGAAAAATATGTTGCTGCCTCGCCGTGCTGCCGCGCTCACCATGGAAAACACAGAGACAAAGATGTTGCTGCCTCGCTCACCATGGAAAACACAGAGAAAAAGATGTTGCTGCCTCGCCGTGCTGCCGCGCTCACCATGGAAAACACAGAGACAAAGATGTTGCTGCCTCGCCATGCTCACCATGGAAAACACAGAGACAAAGATGTTGCTGCCTCGCCGTGCTGCCGCGCTCACCATGGAAAGCACAGAGACAAAGATGTTGCTGCCTCGCGCACCATGGAAAACGCAGAGAAAAAGATGTTGCTGCCTCGCCGTGCTGCCGCGCTCACCATGGAAAAAACAGAGAAAAAGATGTTGCTGCCTTGCCGTGCTGCCACGCTCACCATGGAAAACACAGAGACAAAGATGTTGCTGCCTCGCTCACCATGGAAAACACAGAGAAAAAGATGTTGCTGCCGCGCCGTGCTGCCACGCTCACCATGGAAAACACAGAGAAAAAGATGTTGCTGCCTCGCTCACCATGGAAAACACAGAGAAAAAGATGTTGCTGCCTCGCCACGCTGCCACGCTCACCATGGAAAACACAGAGAAAAATATGTTTCTGCCTCGCCGTGCTGCCACGCTCACCATGAAAACACAGAGACAAAGATGTTGCTGCCTCGCCGTGCTGCCGCGCTCACCATGGAAAGCACAGAGACAAAGATGTTGCTGCCTCGCTCACCATGGAAAACGCAGAGAAAAATATGTTGCTGCCTCGCCGTGCTGCCGCGCTCACCATGGAAAAAACAGAGAAAAAGATGTTGCTGCCTCGCCGTGCTGCCACGCTCACCATGGAAAACACAGAGACAAAGATGTTGCTGCCTCGCTCAGCATGGAAAACACAGAGAAAAGGAGGTTGCTGCCTCGCCGTGCTGCAACGCTCACCATGGAAAACACAGAGAAAAAGATGTTGCTGCCTCGCTCACCATGGAAAACACAGAGAAAAAGATGTTGCTGCCGCGCCGTGCTGCCACGCTCACCATGGAAAACACAGAGAATTAGATGTTGCTGCCTCGCCGTGCTGCCACGCTCACCATGGAAAACACAGAGAAAAAGATGTTGCTGCCTCGCCGTGCTGCCACGCTCACCATGGAAAACACAGAGACAAAGATGTTGCTGCCTCGCCGTGCTGCCATGCTCACCATGGAAAACACAGAGAAAAAGATGTTGCTGCCTTGCCGTGCTGCCATGCTCACCATGGAAAACACAGAGAAAAATATGTTGCTGCCTCGCCGTGCTGCCGCGCTCACCATGGAAAACACAGAGACAAAGATGTTGCTGCCTCGCTCACCATGGAAAACACAGAGAAAAAGATGTTGCTGCCTCGCCGTGCTGCCACGCTCACCATGGAAAACACAGAGACAAAGATGTTGCTGCCTCGCTCACCATGGAAAACACAGAGAAAAGGATGTTGCTGCCTCGCCGTGCTGCAACGCTCACCATGGAAAACACAGAGAAAAAGATGTTGCTGTCTCGCCGTGCTGCCCCGCTCACCATGGAAAACACAGAGAAAAAGATGTTGCTGCCTCGCCGTGCTGCCACGCTCACCATGGAAAACACAGAGACAAAGATGTTGCTGCCTCGCTCACCATGGAAAACACAGAGAAAAGGATGTTGCTGCCTCGCCGTGCTGCAACGCTCACCATGGAAAACACAGAGAAAAAGATGTTGCTGCCGCGCCGTGCTGCCCCGCTCACCATGGAAAACACAGAAACAAAGATGTTGCTGCCTCGCTCACCATGGAAAACACAGAGAAAAAGATGTTGCTGCCTCGCCGTGCTGCCACGCTCACCATGGAAAACACAGAGAATAAGATGTTGCTGCCTCGCCGTGCTGCCACGCTCACCATGGAAAACACAGAGAATAAGATGTTGCTGCCTCGCTCACCATGGAAAACACAGAGAAAAAGATGTTGCTGCCTCGCCGTGCTGCCACGCTCACCATGGAAAACACAGAGAATAAGATGTTGCTGCCTCGCCGTGCTGCCACGCTCACCATGGAAAACACAGAGAAAACCATGTTGCTGCCTCGCTGTGCTGCCACGCTCACCATGGAAAACACAGAGAAAAAGATGTTGCTGCCTCGCCGTGCTGCCACGCTCACCATAGAAAACACAGAGAAAAATATGTTGCTGCCTCGCTCACCATGGAAAACACAGAGAAAAAGATGTTGCTGCCTCGCCGTGCTGCCATGCTCACCATGGAAAACACAGAGAAAAAGACAAAGACAAGGACAGAGAGAGAAAGAGGGGGGATCTAGTGCAGAAACCAAAATGAACATGTTTGGTGGGAAAAAGCACACAAGAAAGGATTCCAGCTATCATTTCATGTTATTTCTCTCTCCCCTCCTCCTCCCATCATCCCTCCCTCTCTCCCCTCCTACCTCCCTCCCTATCTCACTTTGTTCACTATGTTCTTAGCTCTAGAGGTTTTTGTTTTGGTACTTCTTAAACAGTCTCCCTCTCCCCACCCTTCTTCTCTCTCCCTCTTCTTCTCTCCCCCCCCCTCTTCTTCTCTCTCCCTCTCCCCCCTCTTCTTCTCTCTCCCTCTCCTTCTCTCTCCCTCTCCCCCCTTTTCTTCTCTCTCCCTCTCCCCCCTCTTCTTCTCTCTCCCTCTCCCCCTCTTCTTCTCTCTCCCTCTCCCCCCTCTTCTTCTCTCTCCCTCTCCCCCCTCTTCTTCTCTCTCCCTCTCTCCCTCTCCTTCTCTCTCCCTCTCCCCCCTTTTCTTCTCTCTCCCTCTCCCCCCTCTTCTTCTCTCTCCCTCTCCCCCCTCTTCTTCTCTCTCCTTCTCCCCCCTCTTCTTCTCACTCCCTCTCCCCCCTCTTCTTCTCTCTCCCTCTCCTTCTCTCTCCCTCTCCCCCCTCTTCTTCTCTTTCCCTCTCCCCTCTTCTTCTCTCTCCCTCTCCCCCTCTTCTTCTCTCTCCCTCTCGCCTCTCTTTTCTTCTCTCTCCCTCTCCACCCTCTTCTTCTCTCTCCCTCTCACCCCTCTTCTTCTCTCTCCCTCTCTCCCTCTCCTTCTCTCTCCCTCTCCCCCCTTTTCTTCTCTCTCCCTCTCCCCCCTCTTCTTCTCTCTCCCTCTCCCCCCTCTTCTTCTCTCTCCTTCTCCCCCCTCTTCTTCTCACTCCCTCTCCCCCCTCTTCTTCTCTCTCCCTCTCCTTCTCTCTCCCTCTCCCCCCTCTTCTTATCTTTCCCTCCCCCCTCTTCTTCTCTCTCCCTCTCCCCCTCTTCTTCTCTCTCCCTCTCGCCTCTCTTTTCTTCTCTCTCCCTCTCCACCCTCTTTTTCTCTTTCCCTCCCCCCTCTTCTTCTCTCTCCCTCTCCCCCTCTTCTTCTCTTTCCCTCCCCCCTCTTCTTCTCTCTCCCTCTCCCCCTCTTCTTCTCTCTCCCTCTCGCCTCTCTTTTCTTCTCTCTCCCTCTCCCCCCTCTTCTTCTCTTTCCCTCCCCCCTCTTCTTCTCTCTCCCTCTCCCCCTCTTCTTCTCTCTCCCTCTCGCCTCTCTTTTCTTCTCTCTCCCTCTCCACCCTCTTCTTCTCTTTCCCTCCCCCCTCTTCTTCTCTCTCCCTCTCCCCCCTCTTTTCTTCTCTCTCCCTCTCCCCCCTCTTCTTCTCTCTCCCTCTCCTTCTCTCTCCCTCACCCCCCTCTTCTTCTCTTTCCCTCTCCCCCTCTTCTTCTCTCTCCCTCCTCTTCTTCTATCCCCCCCTCTTCTTGTCTCTTCCCTCTCCCCTCTCTTATTCTTTCTTCCACTCTCTTCTTCTCTCTGCTCCTCTCTCTTCGTCTCTCCTTCTCTCTGCTCCTCTCTCCTCTCTTCTTCTGTGTGTCTGTGTTAGTGAGAGAGAGAGAGTGAGAGTGAGAGAGAGAGAGAGAATCAAACAGGCCAGGGAGGCTAGCGCACAGATGTGCTTATGGGAATCCAGAGGTATGGGGTGCTTAGGGACATAGGGACACACACATATATGTATGCACACACACACACACACACACACACACACACACACAAACACACACACACACACACACACACACACACACACACACACACACGTATGTATGCATGCTCACACACAAACACAGGGACAAACCAGGGACACATTCACCCTGAGAGACTGGGAGGAAGGACACGCACATCCCTCAGAGACATAGCAGACACAAACACCCTCCACAGGGACAAAGTGGTGAGAATGTCGGAACACATCTCTACAGTCTTTCAGCAGCTAAAAATACTGACCTATCAGCCATGAAAGATGGTCCAATGTAGGGAATGGTATGTCTTCCTGTGTTGGTGTGGAGCAAGGCAGTATGTGGCTCTGTTTTTAACAGTAGGGGCATTGAAAAGGAAAGTCTTCCTACACACACGCACATGCACACCCAGACACACATACACAAACACACACATACATAATACTGGAGCTGTATTCAGTGTTTTTTGGGGATGGCTGTATCTCTTAACCTCATTGGTTAATTGAGAGACGCCATCTTGATAAAAAGCCCCCACTTCCCTCCCCTCCTTCCCTCCTCCCCTCCTTACCCCTTCCCTCATCCCCCCTTCCCTCCTTACCCCTTCCCTCCTCCCCTCGTTACCCCTTTCCTCCTACCCTCCTTCCCGCCTCCCCACCCCATCCCTCCTCCCCTCCCTTACCCCTCCTCCCTCAATCCCCCTTCCCTCCTTACCCCTCCTCTCCTCCCCTCCTCCCCTCCTTCCCTCCTCCCATCTTCCATTTTAATTTTACTCTCAGGCTTGATGCGTTGCAACTCGTTCTGTGTAATTAAAATGACTGCAAGGGGATGGAAAATAAGAGCAGAGAAGGAGGGAGGAAGAGTGAGAGAGAGAGAGAGAGAGAGAAGGTGGGTTTGCATGTGTGTCTGTGTGCATCTGTGTTAGTGTTCACATTATACCGTATACAGTATTAACAATAGTCTAATGCTTCTGTGATTCCTAGATACTGTCTGTGTGTCGTATGAACAGGATCATTACCTCCTTTGTATGGAAGTGGGCAATGTACTGTGAATCACAAAGACCCCATAATGATCCTCCACTTATTCAACATCACAGAACATAATCTAATAACAACAACTATGGCAATCCACCAAAACATGGTTTTCAATACATGTAATTACACAAAATGATTACAGCAGTATATCTATAAAAAAAATGATTGAAGTAATGGTTTTATTTTTATATAAATAACATATAAACTGTGTGCCCTGCATCTCTATGCAGACGTAGAGGTGTAATATGCAGAAATCACTCCACCATGTCCTGGTTGATCAAATTTGAACAGTTCGCCTAATTTCAGTTTATGTGACAAAACAAGCAGTGTGGAGAATCATAGTACCATCTAAACTCCTGTGTGGAGAATCATAGTACCATCTAAACTCCTGTGTGGAGAATCATAGTACCATCTAAACTCCTGTGTGGAGAATCATAGTACCATCTAAACTCCTGTGTGGAGAATCATAGTACCATCTAAACTCCTGTGTAGAGAATCATAGTACCATCTAAACTCCTGTGTAGAGAATCATAGTACCATCTAAACTCCTGTGTGGAGAATCATAGTACCATCTAAACTCCTGTGTAGAGAATCATAGTACCATCTAAACTCCTGTGTAGAGAATCATAGTACCATCTAAACTCCTGTGTGGAGAATCATAGTACCATCTAAACTCCTGTATGGAGAATCATAGTACCATCTAAACTCCTGTGTAGAGAATCATAGTACCATCTAAACTCCTGTGTGGAGAATCATAGTACCATCTAAACTCCTGTGTGGAGAATCATAGTACCATCTAAACTCCTGTGTAGAGAATCATAGTACCATCTAAACTCCTGTGTGGAGAATCATAGTACCATCTAAACTCCTGTGTGGAGAATCATAGTACCATCTAAACTCCTGTGTAGAGAATCATAGTACCATCTAAACTCCTGTGTGGAGAATCATAGTACCATCTAAACTCCTGTGTAGAGAATCATAGTACCATCTAAACTCCTGTGTGGAGAATCATAGTACCATCTAAACTCCTGTGTAGAGAATCATAGTACCATCTAAACTCCTGTGTAGAGAATCATAGTACCATCTAAACTCCTGTATGGAGAATCATAGTACCATCTAAACTCCTGTGTGGAGAATCATAGTACCATCTAAACTCCTGTATGGAGAATCATAGTACCATCTAAACTCCTGTGTGGAGAATCATAGTACCATCTAAACTCCTGTGTAGAGAATCATAGTACCATCTAAACTCCTGTATGGAGAATCATAGTACCATCTAAACTCCTGTGTAGAGAATCATAGTACCATCTAAACTCCTGTGTGGAGAATCATAGTACCATCTAAACTCCTGTGTAGAGAATCATAGTACCATCTAAACTCCTGTATGGAGAATCATAGTACCATCTAAACTCCTGTGTGGAGAATCATAGTACCATCTAAACTCCTGTGTAGAGAATCATAGTACCATCTAAACTCCTGTATGGAGAATCATAGTACCATCTAAACTCCTGTGTGGAGAATCATAGTACCATCTAAACTCCTGTGTAGAGAATCATAGTACCATCTAAACTCCTGTGTGGAGAATCATAGTACCATCTAAACTCCTGTGTGGAGAATCATAGTACCATCTAAACTCCTGTGTAGAGAATCATAGTACCATCTAAACTCCTGTATGGAGAATCATAGTACCATCTAAACTCCTGTGTGGAGAATCATAGTACCATCTAAACTCCTGTGTAGAGAATCATAGTACCATCTAAACTCCTGTGTGGAGAATCATAGTACCATCTAAACTCCTGTGTAGAGAATCATAGTACCATCTAAACTCCTGTGTGGAGAATCATAGTACCATCTAAACTCCTGTGTGGAGAATCATAGTACCATCTAAACTCCTGTGTGGAGAATCATAGTACCATCTAAACTCCTGTGTGGAGAATCATAGTACCATATAAACTCCTGTGTGGAGAATCATAGTACCATCTAAACTCCTGTGTGGAGAATCATAGTACCATCTAAACTCCTGTGTGGAGAATCATAGTACCATCTAAACTCCTGTGTGGAGAATCATAGTACCATCTAAACTCCTGTGTGGAGAATCATAGTACCATCTAAACTCCTGTATGGAGAATCATAGTACCATCTAAACTCCTGTGTAGAGAATCATAGTACCATCTAAACTCCTGTATGGAGAATCATAGTACCATCTAAACTCCTGTGTGGAGAATTATAGTACCATCTAAACTCCTGTGTGGAGAATCATAGTACCATCTAAACTCCTGTGTGGAGAATTATAGTACCATATAAACTCCTGTGTGGAGAATCATAGTACCATCTAAACTCCTGTGTGGAGAATCATAGTACCATCTAAACTCCTGTGTGGAGAATTATAGTACCATATAAACTCTTGTGTGGAGAATCATAGTACCATCTAAACTCCTGTGTGGAGAATCATAGTACCATCTAAACTCCTGTGTAGAGAATCATAGTACCATCTAAACTCCTGTGTGGAGAATCATAGTACCATCTAAACTCCTGTGTGGAGAATCATAGTACCATCTAAACTCCTGTGTGGAGAATCATAGTACCATCTAAACTCCTGTGTGGAGAATCATAGTACCATCTAAACTCCTGTGTGGAGAATCATCTAAACTAATCTAAATATCTTTTCAATAACCAAAAATATTGTATTTTCAGCTGTTTGAAGCTGGTGTACAAAACCACAGTAAAAGATGCAAAACCAAAACTTCAGAATGGGAAGCATAGATATAGCACACATAGAACATAGAACACATACCTCTAACATAGAACACATAGAACACATACCTCTTCTTAGACTTGTTTTCAATTTGTACGTTTTTATTTGACCTTTATTTAACTAGGCAAGTCAGTTAAGAATAAATTCTTAGACAGATGGATTAAAAGTACATTTACATTGTAATACTTCTTCCGAGCCATTTCCAATGATGCAAAGGACAATAGTAACACAAGAAGAATAAAATACACAGGAATGGAGCTATATACAGGGAGTACCAGTACTAGATCAATGTGGAGCTATATACAGGGAGTACCAGTACTAGATCAATGTGGAGCTATATACAGGGAGTACCAGTACTAGATCAATGTGGACCTATATACAGGGAGTACCAGTACTAGATCAATGTGGACCTATATACAGGGAGTACCAGTACTAGATCAATGTGGAGCTATATACAGGGAGTACCAGTACTAGATCAATGTGGACCTATATACAGGGAGTACCAGTACTAGATCAATGTGGACCTATATACAGGGAGTACCAGTACTAGATCAATGTGGACCTATATACAGGGAGTACCAGTACTAGATCAATGTGGACCTATATACAGGGAGTACCAGTACTAGATCAATGTGGAGCTATATACAGGGAGTACCAGTACTAGATCAATGTGGACCTATATACAGGGAGTACCAGTACTAGATCAATGTGGACCTATATACAGGGAGTACCAGTACTAGATCAATGTGGACCTATATACAGGGAGTACCAGTACTAGATCAATGTGGAGCTATATACAGGGAGTACCAGTACCAGATCAATGTGGAACTATATACAGGGAGTACCAGTACTAGATCAATGTGGAGCTATATACAGGGAGTACCAGTACTAGATCAATGTGGACCTATATACAGGGAGTACCAGTACTAGATCAATGTGGACCTATATACAGGGAGTACCAGTACTAGATCAATGTGGAGCTATATACAGGGAGTACCAGTACCAGATCAATGTGGACCTATATACAGGGAGTACCAGTACTAGATCAATGTGGACCTATATACAGGGAGTACCAGTACTAGATCAATGTGGACCTATATACAGGGAGTACCAGTACTAGATCAATGTGGAGCTATATACAGGGAGTACCAGTACTAGATCAATGTGGACCTATATACAGGGAGTACCAGTACTAGATCAATGTGGAGCTATATACAGGGAGTACCAGTACTAGATCAATGTGGACCTATATACAGGGAGTACCAGTACTAGATCAATGTGGAGCTATATACAGGGAGTACCAGTACCAGATCAATGTGGAGCTATATACAGGGAGTACCAGTACCAGATCAATGTGGAGCTATATACAGGGAGTACCAGTACCAGATCAATGTGGAGCTATATACAGGGAGTACCAGTACCAGATCAATGTGGAGCTATATACAGGGAGTACCAGTACCAGATCAATGTGGAGCTATATACAGGGAGTACCAGTACCAGATCAATGTGGAGCTATATACAGGGAGTACCAGTACTAGATCAATGTGGAGCTATATACAGGGAGTACCAGTACTAGATCAATGTGGAGCTATATACAGGGAGTACCAGTACCAGATCAATGTGGAGCTATATACAGGGAGTACCAGTACTAGATCAATGTGGACTTATATACAGGGAGTACCAGTACTAGATCAATGTGGACCTATATAAAGGGAGTACCAGTACCAGATCAATGTGGACCTATATACAGGGAGTACCAGTACTAGATCAATGTGGAGCTATATACAGGGAGTACCAGTACCAGATCAATGTGGACCTATATACAGGGAGTACCAGTACTAGATCAATGTGGAGCTATATACAGGGAGTACCAGTACTAGATCAATGTGGAGCTATATACAGGGAGTACCAGTACTAGATCAATGTGGACCTATATACAGGGAGTACCAGTACCAGATCAATGTGGAGCTATATACAGGGAGTACCAGTACCAGATCAATGTGGAGCTATATACCGGTATTACCAGTACCAGTTCAATGTGGAGCTATATACAGGGAGTACCAGTACTAGATCAATGTGGAACTATATACAGGGAGTACCAGTACCAGATCAATGTGGAGCTATATACAGGGAGTACCAGTACTAGATCAATGTGGACCTATATACAGGGAGTACCAGTACTAGATCAATGTGGAGCTATATACAGGGAGTACCAGTACCAGATCAATGTGGAGCTATATACCGGTATTACCAGTACCAGTTCAATGTGGAGCTATATACAGAGAGTACCAGTACTAGATCAATGTGGACCTATATACAGTGCATTTGGAAAGTATTCAGACCCCTTTACTTTTTCCACATTTTGTTACTTTACAGCTTTATTCTAAAATGGATTCATTTATTTGTTTTCCTCATGAATCTACACAGAATACCCCATAATGACAAAGCAAAAACAGTTGTTTAGAAATGTTTGTTAATTTATTCAGACCTTTTTTTATGAGACTCGAGATTGGACTGAATTTTGTTTCCGCTGATCATCCTTGAGATGTTTCTACAACTGGATTGGAGTCCACCTGTGGTAAATTCAATTGATTGAACATGATTTGGAAAGACACACACTTGTCTATATTAGGTCCCACAGTTGATAGTGCATGTCAGAGCAAAAACCAAGCTCCGAGACAGGATTATGTCGAGGCACAGATTGGAATTTCTGCAGCATTGGGGGAGAAGGGCCTTGGTCAGGGAGGTGATCAAGAACCCAGATGGTCTCTCTGACAGAGCTCCAGAGTTCCTCTGTGGAGAACCTTCCAGAAGGACAACACTCTCTGCAGCACTCCACCAATCAGGCCTTTATTGTAGATTGGCCAGACTGAAGCAACTCCTCAGTTAAAGGTATATGACAGGATTTTGCCAAAATGCACCTAAAGACACGCAGACCATGAGAAACAAGATTGATTCAACCAAGGTTGAAGTCCTTGGCCTGAATGCCAAGCGTCACGTCTAGAGGAAACCTGGCATCATCCCTACGGTGAAGCATAGTGGTGGCAGCATCATGCTGTGAGGATGTTTTTCAGCAGCAGGGATTGGGAGACTAGTAAGGATTGTGGGAAAGAACAGAACAAAGTACAGAGAGAATGAAAACCTGCTCCAGAGCACTCAGCACCTCAGACTGGAACGAAGGTTCATCTTCCAACAGTACAACGACCCTAAGCACACAGGCAAGACAACGCAGGAGTGGCTTCGGGACGAGTCTTTGAATGTCCTTGAGTGGCCCAGCCAGAGCCCGGACTTGAACCCGGTCAAACATCTCTGGAAAGACCTGAAAATAGCTGTGCAGCGACACACCCCATCCAACCTGACAGCGCTTGAGAGGATCTTCAGAACAAATTGGGAGAAGCTCTCCAAATACAGAAGTGCTAGGCTTGTAGTGTCATACCCAAGAAGAATCAGTGCTGAAATTGCTGCCAAAAGTGCTTCAACAAAGTACAGAGTAAAGGGTCTGATTACTTTACTGAGTAAAGGGTCTGAGTAAAGGGTCTGAGTAAAGCATCTGCAATGTGATATTTCAGTTTTTTATCAATTTGCAAACATTTCTAAAAACCTGTTTTTTCTTCGTCATTATGGGTTTTGTGTGTAGATTGATGAGGGAAAAAAACAATTGAATCAATTTTAGAATAAGGCTGTAACAAAAACGTTTGTTAGTGAGTCTGTGTCTGTCTGTCTGTCTGTCTGTCTGTCTGTCTGTCTGTCTGTCTGTCTGTCTGTGTGTGTGTGTGTGTGTGTGTGTGTGTGTGTGTGTGTGTGTGTGTGTGCGCGAGTGAGTGAGTCTGTGTCTGTGTGTTTGTGTTGTCGGGAATGCGTGTCTGTGTGCGTATGTAGTGAATGTGTGTGGGTGTTATGTGAGAGTGTTAGTATAGCGAGTGTGTATATAGTGTGTATACAGTATATAGTCTTGTGAGTGTGCATAGTCAGTACAAGATAGGGTCAGTACAGATAGTCCGGGTAACCATTAATTGACTATTTAGCAGTCTTATGGCTATTTAGCAGTCTTATGGCTATTTAGCAGTCTAATAGCTTGGGGGTAGAAGCTGTCTCGGAGCCTGTTGGTCCGAGAGCCGATGCTCTGGTACCATTTGCCAGACGGTAGCGAGTGAACAGTCAATGACCCCGCCTGATATAGAGAACCTGGATGGCAGGGAGCTCGGCCCCAGTGATGTACTGGGCTGTCCGCACCACCCTCTGTTGTTGCTTTGTGGTCAAGGGTGATGCATTTGCCATACCAACCAGTCATGCAGCCAGTCCAAATACTCTCGATGGTGCAGCTGTAGAACTCAACTCCTTGGTCTTACTGACGCTGAGGGAGAAGTTGTTGTCCTGGCACCGCACTGCCAAGTCTCTGACCTCCTCCCTGTTGGCTGTCTAAATGCCGTTGGTGATCAGACCTACAACCGCCGTCTCTTCAACAAGCTTGATGATGGCGTTGCAGTTGTGGATGAACAGGGAGTATAGAAGGGGACTAAGCACCCACCCTTCAGGGGCCCCTGTGTTGAGGGTCAGTGAGGCGGAGGTGTTGTTGCCTACCCTCACCAACCTGGGGGCATCCCGTCAGGAAGTCTAGTATTCAGTTACAGGAGGAGGTGTTCAGTCCCAGGGTCCCCAGCTTGCTGATGAGCTTGGAGGGGACTATGGTGTTGAACGCTGAGCTATAGTCTATGAACAGCAGTCTCACATAGTAATATCCCCTCTTGTCCAGGTGGGAGAGGGCAGTATGAAGTGCAATATAGATTGCCTCATCTGTGGATAGGTTGGGGTGGTATGCGATTTGGAGTGGGTCCAGTGTGTCTTGGATGATGATGTTGATGTGTGTCATGACCAGCACTTCATAATTACAGATGTGAGTGCTACAGGGCGATAGTCATTTAGGCAGGTTAACTTGGAGTTCTTGGGAACAGGGACTATGGTGGTCAGTTTTAACCTTTTTGGGTTAACAGACTGGGATTAACAGACAGAGATTAAAAATGTCTGTGAAGACACTTGCCAGTTGGTCTGTGCATGCTTTGAGAACGTGCCCTGTTATTCCATCTAGCCCGGCCACCTTGCGAGTCTTAACCTGTTTAAAAGTTTTACTCACATCGACCACGGAGAGTGAGATCACACCGTCATCTGGAACAATAAGGGCTTTCACGCAAGCCTCAGTGTTGTATTCCTCGAAGCAATGATAAAAGGAATTTAGCTTGTTTGGGAGTTCTGCATCGACTGGCATCTCACGGCGGGGTTTCCCTTTGTAATCCGTTATCATTTTCAAGCCCTGCCTCATACGACGAGTGTCGGAGCTGGTGTGATACGATTCCACCTTCCTCCTATATTGTCCTTTTGCAGGTTTGCTATCTCGGCGGAGGTCGTAGTAGACTTTCTTGTATGTGTCTATGTCCATGTCCCCGTTTCTTCTAAGTACTTGCTCTAGCCTTCAGCCCAGCCCTTCAGCCCTTGCTCTAGCCTGTAACCCATTAATTTTGGTATGGAACATGTGTGCATAAGAATTTGAGTGAAGAGGTAGAAATAGAGAAAAGAGCAAGAGAGAGAATAGCGAGTGAGAGAGAAAAGAGAAAGCGAGAGAGAGAATCATCCTGCGACCTCCTCAGTGTGTGACTAAAGTTTTCTGTGATAGTGCTGAGCCAGTGAAGAATGTGTCTTTGAGATGAATTGGATTCCATTCCAAGCTCAGTGTGTCCCTCTGAGAGCTCCATACAGGTGTGGAGTGGGTAACAGGTGCACTGTCTCGCTTTAATAGCTGGGTGCTCTGCCATATATGACAATGGCTTCAAATGAAATCCCAAGTTCAAGAAACATTGGGAGATGGCGGCACCATTTCCCAATGGTGAAGGACAAAAAGACACCACCTCATTTCACCTTTTTATTTTTGGCCGGTCATGGTAACGTGTTTTGGCTGTTATGCCTTCAGCAGAGCATCAAGAGAAGTGCCAAAGCCATATATATTTTTTTATATGCAGGTGCCTAGGTGATAATTACAGTTTCCCACACCTGTGTGAGGGCGGTACATAGCGGTAATAAAAACACTAGTGAAGCAACAATTGTAATGGAACCCTAACCTTAAACCTAACCCTTAACTTGTTATGGCTGCAATCCCAATAGAGGGCGCCAAATTCAAAGCACAGAAATCTCATAATTACAATTCCTAAAACATACATGTGTTTTATATAATTTTAAAGGTAATCTTGTTGTTAATCCCACCAAAGTGTTTCTGATTTCAAATAGGCTTTTCAGTAAAAGCACTACAAACAATTATGTTCACACCATTCACAAAAACCAGAAATAAAGATAAAATTAATCACTAACCTTGAATTATCTTCATCAGATGACACTCATAGGACTTCATGTTACACAATGCATGTTTTGTTTGATAAAGTTCATATTTATATAAAAAAATCTGAGTTCACATTGGCTATGTAGATTCAACATCAAGTGATTTTGCATAGCCACATTGTTTCAACAGAAATACTTATCATATAAGTAGATGATAATACAAGTTATACACATGGAATTATAGATATACCTCTCCTTAATGCAACCGTTGTTTCAGATTTCAAAAAAAGAGTTTACGGAAAAAGCAACACATGCAATAATCTGAGACGGTGCTCAGAACAGAAGCCAAATTAGCCGCCATGTTGGAGTCAACAGAAACCAGAAAATACATTATAACTGTTTCCTTACCTTTTATGAACTTCATCAGAATGCAGTCCTAGGAATCCCAGGTCCACAATAAATGCTTGATTTGTTCAAAACTGTCTGTTATTTAGGTCCAATTAGCTACTTTGGTTAGCGCATTTGGTAAACAATTCCAAAGTTACAAAGCGCATTCCACTATAACGTGACGAAATGTCCAAAAGTTCGTTAACAGTCAGTAGAAACATGTCAAACGATGTACTGAATCAATCTTTAGAATGTTGTTTACATATATCTTGAATAACGTTCCAACTGGAGAATTAGAATGACTTCCCCTTCCCCTGTGAACGCGCATAGTGAATGCATGGTCAACTCATGGCAGTGGTGACTATTTCCTGTCTCATTCGACCCCCCTCCACATTAGAGTCATCAGACAAAGTTCTATTGACTGTTGACATCTAGTGGAAGGCGTAGGAAGTGAAAACTCATCCATTTCTCGCTGTAATTTCAATGAGAGCTTGTTTGAAGATCTGCCACCCCCAGAAAAAAAACAGGAAGTGGAATTTCTCAGGTTTTTGCCTGCTATATTAGTTGTGTTATGCTCACAGACATAATTCAAACAGTTTTAGAAACTTCAGAGTGTTTTCTATCCAATACTAATAATAATATGCATATATTAGCAACTGAGAGTGAGGAGCTGGACGTTTACAATAGGCACCTTTTCATCCAAGCTACTCAATACTGCCCCTGCAGCCATAAAAAGTTAAGCTAAAATAGCCTTTTTCCTTGTAAGGACTGAGCGAGAGAGAGAATCATCCTGCTACCTCCTCAGTGTGTGACTAAAGGTTCCTGTGATAGTACTAAGCCAGTGAAGAGCGTCTTTGAGATGAATTGTGTTCCATTCCCCGTTCAGTGTGTCCCTTTGAGAGCTCCATACAGGCCTTATCTGCCTGCAGTGGATGGGCTCAACAATAGTGAGAGTACATACACGCATGCACACACACGCACGCACACACACGCATGCACACACACACACATGCACGCACACACGCGTGCACACACGCGCACACACACACGCATGCACACACACACACACACACACACACACACACACACACACACACACACACACACACACACACACACACACACACACACACACACACACAGCATATGTCTTAACCCCTAAACCTAACCTTAACTCCTAACCCTAATTCTAACCCTAGACCTAACCCTAACCCTAGACCTAATCTTAACTCCTAACCCTAACCCTAGACCTAACCTTAGCTCCTAACCCTAACCCTAGACCTAACCTTAACTCCTAACCCTAACCCTAGACCTAACCTTAACTCCTAAACCTAACCCTAGACCTAACCTTAACTCCTAACCCTAACCCTAGACCCAACCTTAACTCCTAACCCTAACCCTAGACCTAACCTTAGCTCCTAACCCTAACCCTAGACCTTACCCTAGACCTAACCTTAACTCCTAACCCTAACCCTAGACCTAAACTTAACTCCTAACCCTAACCCTAGACCCAACCTTAACTCCTAACCCTAACCCTAGACCTAACCTTAACTCCTAAACCTAACCCTAGACCTAACCTTAACTCCTAACCCTAACCCTAGACCCAACCTTAACTCCTAACCCTAACCCTAGACCTAACCTTAGCTCCTAACCCTAACCCTAGACCTTACCCTAGACCTAACCTTAACTCCTAACCCTAACCCTAGACCTAAACTTAACTCCTAACCCTAACCCTAGACCCAACCTTAACTCCTAACCCTAACCCTAGACCTAACCTTAACTCCTAAACCTAACCCTAGACCTAACCTTAACTCCTAACCCTAATCCTAGACCCAACCTTAACTCCTAACCCTAACCCTAGACCTAACCTTAGCTCCTAACCCTAACCCTAGACCTTACCCTAGACCTAACCTTAACTCCTAACCCTAACCCTAGACCTAAACTTAACTCCTAACCCTAACCCTAGACCTAACCTTAACTCCTAACCCTAACCTAGACCTAACCTTAACTCCTAACCCTAACCCTAGACCTAACCTTAACTCCTAAACCTAACCCTAGACCTAACCTTAACTCCTAACCCTAACCCTAGACCCAACCTTAACTCCTAACCCTAACCCTAGACCTAACCTTAGCTCCTAACCCTAACCCTAGACCTTACCCTAGACCTAACCTTAACTCCTAACCCTAACCCTAGACCTAAACTTAACTCCTAACCCTAACCCTAGACCCAACCTTAACTCCTAACCCTAACCCTAGACCTAACCTTAACTCCTAAACCTAACCCTAGACCTAACCTTAACTCCTAACCCTAACCCTAGACCCAACCTTAACTCCTAACCCTAACCCTAGACCTAACCTTAGCTCCTAACCCTAACCCTAGACCTTACCCTAGACCTAACCTTAACTCCTAACCCTAACCCTAGACCTAAACTTAACTCCTAACCCTAACCCTAGACCCAACCTTAACTCCTAACCCTAACCCTAGACCTAACCTTAACTCCTAAACCTAACCCTAGACCTAACCTTAACTCCTAACCCTAATCCTAGACCCAACCTTAACTCCTAACCCTAACCCTAGACCTAACCTTAGCTCCTAACCCTAACCCTAGACCTTACCCTAGACCTAACCTTAACTCCTAACCCTAACCCTAGACCTAAACTTAACTCCTAACCCTAACCCTAGACCTAACCTTAACTCCTAACCCTAACCTAGACCTAACCTTAACTCCTAACCCTAACCCTAGACCCAACCTTAACTCCTAACCCTAACCCTAGACCTAACCTTAACTCCTAACCCTAACCCTAGACCTAACCTTAGCTCCTAACCCTAACCCTAGACCTAAACTTAACTCCTAACCCTAACCCTAGACCTAACCTTAACTCCTAACCCTAACCCTAGACCTAACCTTAACTCCTAACCCTAACCCTAGACCTAAACTTAACTCCTAACCCTAACCCTAGACCTAACCTTAACTCCTAACCCTAACCCTAGACCTAACCTTAGCTCCTAACCCTAACCGTAGACCTAAACCCTAGGCCTAAAATAGCCTTTTTCCTTGTGAGGACCGGTGAAATGTCCCCACAAATGTACTATTCTTGTGATGCCTTTTGGTTCCCACAAGGATAACAAAAACAAAAACACATACTCACTCCCTTTACCCTAAGCCATGGCTGGTGGCGCCAGTGTGGTTGATGGACCATTAGTTCTCTATAGGGCCATGTCATTCTCTCTACTCTGACCCTGGGTGATTGACTGGCCTTCCGTATATATGTCGCTTTGTCCAACACTGTCAATACTACACTGGGAATACTTTTCACCATTTCCTGAATTGTCTCCATCCCTATTTTTACTGTGGCAGACTCTCCCCCCCCCCCCCCCTCTCTCCGTCACTGGTTCATTTCCCCAGGTTGGCTGGAGAGGAGGAGAGGAGAAGAGATGTTTGTTGGCCTTTCTCAGTGGCACGGTCTCTGGTTTAGGAGGAAAATCACAGTTACATATATTGGATTAGAGCACAATTGAAACTGAATTGAATTGGTCCTCCTTTCCTCCTTCACTTCAGGAGTAGAAAGGAAGGATGATATTCTTCCTTTTGCTTTGAGTGTTTTTCTCCATCACCCCGTTTCCTCATCTTTGTGTCAAAAATCAAATCAAAATTCAATCAAATATTATTTGTCACATGCTCCGAATACAACAGGTGTAGGTAGAAATGCTTACTTACAAGCACTTAACCAACAATGCAGTTTTAACAACAACAAAAAATGAAGGAGCAACAGTAAAATAACAGTAGCGAGGCTATATACGGGGGTTCCGGTACATAGTCTGTGTGCGGTGGCACCGGTTACTCAAGGTAATTGAGGTAATATGTACATGTAGGTAAAGGTAAAGTGAGGTTAAGTCCTCTGCTAGTCTCTGTCCCTGGGCACCTGGGAGCGGGCACTGTTGGCTGGGGTTGGTGACTGTCAGGTGAGACAGCAAATGGGGTACATGACCCACATAGCAACTCTAACTGCTTACATAATAAGGAGGAGGTCTAGAGTCTCCACAGTGGTCCGTTATCCTGGGGGTCTGGGGTGTCTCTCAGGAGGGGAACAGAGATGAATGTCAGCCCCTCACCACTGATCAGATTAGGGGGTCACAGAGGGTCCTTGTGGACTTGTCACCCTCTAAGTGATGTGAATCCTTCCCCCTCAGTCAGTCTCATTCAGCCCATTAGATAACATTGAGTTCCCAGTCATTCTTAGTGAGTCCAGTGTGAGAATAATACCTCTACTCACTGGGCAGTGACCATACGTATCCATACGCTTTACAGCCCTACACTGTACTGCTGGTTAGCCTCTTTCTTTCACTCTCTCTCTCTCTCGCTCTCTCTCTCTCTCACTCACTCACTCACTCACTCACTCACTCACTCACTCACTCAAACTTTCTGGTTTATGACGAGCCAGCCATTTATATTAGTGTTGGTGTGTATATGTGTGAAATTTGTGTGTGCATGTGTTTGTGTGTGCGTGTGCACGCCCGTTGCCGTGTGTGACAATGTGTGAGCTCTGCCCATAGCTGGCTTTGTCTGTGTGTGTCTGTGTGTGTCTGTTTGTGTATGCATCTCTAGGCCTGTGATAGGTGTGTGTGTTTTTATGGATGCCCATGTGTGTGTATGTGTCTGTACGTAGTGTGTGTGTGTGTGTGTGTTTGTGTCTGTGTGTGTGTGTGTGCGCGCGTGTCCTCAGAGCAGGGGTCTCAGTGAAAACACGTCTGTGGTAATGAAGCTGGGAGCGGGGTCCTAGTCCCCTATCCATCTTGTCAGCCGCAGTAATAATCTGATACATCATTACTGTCCCGGCCTACACAGGGCCTCCACAGCACACTCTCAGCCCAGGCTTAACTCAATGGCTTTTTAAGAGGGTCCGTCCTTGAGCGCTCTGATGTGGAGCGCACTCCTCGTCGCGACACGCCGTTGCGCTGCAAGGAGAATTCATAAACGACTGCTGCCTCAAACAGCATGGCCCAGGGAGGGCAAACAGGAGAGCCTCTCTCTCACACACTCTCTCTCTGCCTCCTCCTCTCTTCCTCTCATCCACGCCCACACCCTCTTCTTTATCGCTTTTCCTCTCTCATCTCTTATTCTGTCTCCCTCTCTCTCTCCTCCCCTCCTCAGGCTGGGGTCAGTGCTGAGACAGAGGGCCTGTGTTAGATCACCTGTTTGTCTCCTGCTGGGGCAGAGTGGGCAGGTTGGGTGTCGTGCAGTGTTGTAGTACTTGAGACTGGTCTTGAGACTGGTATTGAGACTGGTCTTGAGACTGGTTTTGAGACTGGTCTTGAGACTGGCCTTGAGACCACATATTGAGTGTCTCGGTCTTGTCTCCGTGTCAGATACATTTTGACTCGGTCTTGACTTGGTCTCGGACAGTGAGGTCTCATAATTTCTTCCTGAGACCAGCCGAGACCAGCGGAGTAAAAAAGTCATAATTATCAGCTTTTCTTCTGTAAGTGCATAAAACCACGTCGCCAGCCCAAATATATACACTCCTTTCTTGAAACAGTAATATCTTAATATCTATTATAGACATGTTTGTGCAGTGGTGAACCTATAGGCCTTCAGTGTGTGAACCTATAGGCCTTCAGTAGTGAACCTATAGGCCATCAGTAGTGAACCTATAGGACCTTCAGTGTGTGAACCTATAGGACCTTCAGTGTGTGAACCTATAGGACCTTCAGTGGTGAACCTATAGGACCTTCAGTGTGTGAACCTATAGGCCTTCAGTAGTGAACCTATAGGACCTTCAGTGTGTGAACCTATAGGACCTTCAGTGTGTGAACCTATAGGACGTTCAGTGTGTGAACCTATAGGACGTTCAGTGTGTGAACCTATAGGACCTTCAGTGTGTGAACCTATAGGACGTTCAGTGTGTGAACCTATAGGACGTTCAGTGTGTGAACCTATAGGACCTTCAGTGTGTGAACCTATAGGACCTTCAGTGTGTGAACCTATAGGACGTTCAGTGTGTGAACCTATAGGACCTTCAGTGTGTGAACCTATAGGACCTTCAGTGTGTGAACCTATAGGACGTTCAGTGTGTGAACCTATAGGACCTTCAGTGTGTGAACCTATAGGACGTTCAGTGTGTGACCCTATAGGACCTTCAGTGTGTGAACCTATAGGACCTTCAGTGTGTGAACCTATAGGACCTTTAGTGTGTGAACCTATAGGACCTTCAGTGTGTGAACCTATAGGACGTTCAGTGTGTGAACCTATAGGACCTTCAGTGTGTGAACCTATAGGACCTTCAGTGTGTGAACCTATAGGACGTTCAGTGTGTGAACCTATAGGACCTTCAGTGTGTGAACCTATAGGACCTTCAGTCTGTGACCCTATAGGACCTTCAGTCTGTGACCCTATAGGACCTTCAGTGTGTGAACCTATAGGACGTTCAGTGTGTGAACCTATAGGACCTTCAGTGTGTGAACCTATAGGACCTTCAGTCTGTGACCCTATAGGACCTTCAGTCTGTGACCCTATAGGACCTTCAGTCTGTGACCCTATAGGACCTTCAGTGTGTGAACCTATAGGACCTTCAGTGTGTGAACCTATAGGACCTTCAGTCTGTGACCCTATAGGACCTTCAGTCTGTGACCCTATAGGACCTTCAGTCTGTGACCCTATAGGACCTTCAGTGTGTGACATGTTGGTGATTCTGAAAGGACAGGAACTGTAATACCAGACACTCATGTAGGAGAGGGCACTTTTTGTAAAATACAAAGGCCCATTGGTGTAGTGGAGGGTATACACAGGTATAAACCATATACTCACTTTATTTTCAGTGGGCATGGGGTATACTCACTTTATTTTCAGTGGGCATGGGGTATACTCACTTTATTTTCAGTGGGCATGGGGTATACTCACTTTATTTTCAGTGGGCATGGGGTATACTCACTTTATTTTCAGTGGGCATGGGGTATACTCACTTTATTTTCAGTGGGCATGGGGTATACTCACTTTATTTTCAGTGGGCATGGGGTATACTCACTTTATTTTCAGTGGGCATGGGGTATACTCACTTTATTTTCAGTGGGCATGGGGTATACTCACTTTATTTTCAGTGGGCATGGGGTATACTCACTTTATTTTCAGTGGGCATGGGGTATACTCACTTTATTTTCAGTGGACATGGGGTATACTCACTTTATTTTCAGTGGGCATGGGGTATACTCACTTTATTTTCAGTGGGCATGGGGTATACTCACTTTATTTTCAGTGGGCATGGGGTATACTCACTTTATTTTCAGTGGGCATGGGGTATACTCACTTTATTTTCAGTGGGCATGGGGTATACTCACTTTATTTTCAGTGGGCATGGGGTATACTCACTTTATTTTCAGTGGTCATGGGGTATACTCACTTTATTTTCAGTGGGCATGGGGTATACTCACTTTATTTTCAGTGGTCATGGGGTATACTCACTTTATTTTCAGTGGGCATGGGGTATACTCACTTTATTTTCAGTGGGCATGGGGTATACTCACTTTATTTTCAGTGGGCATGGGGTATACTCACTTCTTAATCCCTACTGATGCTTATCAAAGTAGAGTAGTGGAGATATACAGTACGACTTATCAATTATGTAGTACAATAGAGAAATCATGCACAAAGTAGCCTACACAATTGCAAAGCATGTGAAATATATGCACATGTGCGCCGCACACACAACCTAGTTCCAGTGGAATATCATCTGCAGGCAGTAAGAGTGTGCAGCTCTCAGCTGGTTTTGGAATGGAGCAGCTCACAGAAGAATGACATCGGTAGCCGGTAGGGAGGAAAGACATTTCAACTTATGATATCTAACAGTAAATGCTAACTAAGGCAACAATGGTTATGCAAATCAGGTATTGAAAAAGCTTAGTCTGAAGTTTTGGTTAGTAGGCTATTTGTGATGCACAATTGTCATCATGTGCTGTTTCCATCAGGGGCGTAGACATGGATGGGCCTGGGTGGATAGAGGCCCACCCACTGGGGAGCCAGGCCCTGACAGGCCCACCCAATCAGATTGATGTGGTCAAAGCATTGTTGTGGACTTAGACCATTCTATTTTTTTTAAGTGTGATTTTGAGAGTGGGCCAGCCTTTTGGGAACTTTTTGGCAAAATGTGAGTATACCCACTTCTCCAGGTACCACTACACCACTACATAGGGCTGATGGAAAGACAGCAGTCACACACAGCATGATGTTAAAGGATAAGCAGTCCATAAACTCTGACATAATAAGCCAGTAGGTCCCAATCATAAGTTTACAAAAACACAACCATTTCCCAATCAAAATGTACAACTATTACTTCCCATTGCAAAAAACAATTCACCTTTAGCACACCAAGTAACCGGTGACCTAAAGTATAAAGTGGAACTGACAGCGTTTTAACTACTTTGCAGATATGAAACAAACAAACAATCATAATATCATTAAAAAAATTCTCAGTTCCCAGTTTATGCTACAAAACTAACTTTATAAGAGGTTTTAAAAATAGGTTCTATTTGACTCAACGTTCCATGATGTACACTAAGGCATTGTTGGCAGAATAGATGGATGCTGTTCAATGCATGATTCATATAGTTCACCAATACATTTCTTGGTTGTCCAAAACATATTGCTATCAGGTTGTAAATCCCAGCTGGCCTGGTACATTGTTTGCTGCCTCCACTCGGGATGTACTGTGTCAGTTTCCATGACTCAATATTCTGGACAAAAACAGACAAATATAAATAAGGCTGGGAATTTCAATTACAATCAAACTAGCGAGGGCAATGATCACAAGTCAGTCATAACCTGGCTAATAGGCTAACATATCTATTTATGTAGCAAGCTAAAAACAATGAGCCAAACATTTACAAAATAGCTAGCTAGCTGCTAGGAGGATGTCATGTCATGCCATTGGAGGACTGGGTCGGTGACAGACTTTTCCCCCTCATATCATTTTTCGGTGGCTCATTTGGTTAGGTAGAGAGAACTTGAACGACTGTTATCCAATTCGCAAATCTCTTGTGTTCGCAAATTCACTCATGGCTCTCATCTGAGTGTGCCAGAGCGCATAACAACTGATGAATTTAGGAACGTGCAACATCCGCTGAATATGTCCGGTGTCAGTAAACGTAGGTAAAACAATTGTCAAGAACGCTCTAGATAACATGTAAACAGACAAAAAAGCTATCCTATGGAGAGTAAAATGGTCAGAGTGTGGCATTCTCTCATTTGTGTTTGGAAGTAGCTAGCTAGCAAGCTAGCCAACTTTAGCCAGTTAGCTTGATTGCTTGGTTGGCACAATCATGCATTGACAGGCAAGCTGCAGAAGGAGGAGGCTGATAGTGCAATTTAGAAGGCCAACTAGTTGTAAAAGTTTGAGAGAGTTTATCTAATGCTCCTTTGTTAGAATTTAGCTCATCTTGCTCTGCCTAGTATTAATTGTTGATCTTGTTGTTGTTGCCGTGCGTCACTGAGGGAGAGAGAGCCTACCTTTTCATGGTTGTTGGATCAATAGGACTGTAAAGTTCTCAAATGGAAGAGGACTCCCGTGGTGTTTACATATTTGCAGAAATCCATTTAGGTGTATTTTGTGGCTTTTGGCGAATGTGTTCTATTGATCTAAAGTTACTCTGTTGCAAATGTCTGCAAACACACAGTCCAGTTCAAAGTGAATGATGGCAGGCCAAACTGCCTGTAAACACACAGTCCAGTTCAAAGTGAATGATGGCAGGCCAAACTGCCTGTAAACACACTGTTCAGTTCAAAGTGAATGATGGCAGGCCAAACTGCCTGTAAACACACAGTTCAGTTCAAAGTGAATGATGGCAGGCCAAACTGCCTGTAAACACACAGTTCAGTTCAAAGTGAATGATGGCAGGCCAAACTGCCTGTAAACACACAGTCCAGTTCAAAGTGAATGATGGCAGGCCAAACTGCCTGTAAACACACAGTCCAGTTCAAAGTGAATGATGGCAGGCCAAACTGCCTGTAAACACACAGTTCAGTTCAAAGTGAATGATGGCAGGCCAAACTGCCTGTAAACACACAGTCCAGTTCAAAGTGAATGATGGCAGGCCAAACTGCCTGTAAACACACAGTCCAGTTCAAAGTGAATGATGGCAGGCCAAACTGCCTGTAAACACACAGTTCAGTTCAAAGTGAATGATGGCAGGCCAAACTGCCTGTAAACACACAGTCCAGTTCAAAGTGAATGATGGCAGGCCAAACTGCCTGTAAACACACAGTCCAGTTCAAAGTGAATGATGGCAGGCCAAACTGCCTGTAAACACACAGTTCAGTTCAAAGTGTATGATGGCAGGCCAAACTGCCTGTAAACACACAGTTCAGTTCAAAGTGAATGATGGCAGGCCAAACTGCCTGTAAGCACACAGTCCAGACTTGCTTCCATTCAACCACAAGGGCATTAGTGAGGTCGAACATTGATGTTGGGCAATTAGATCTGGCTCACAGTTGGCGTTCCAATTCATCCCAAAGGTGTTTGATGGGGTTCATGTCAGGGTTCTGTGCAGGCCAGTCAAGTTCTTCCACACCGATCTCAGCAAACCATTTCTGTATGGACCTTGCTTTATGCACGGGAGCATTGCCATGCTGAAACAGGAAAGGGCCTTCCCCAGTCCGTCGGACTCCCATATGGTGAAGCGTGATTCATCACTCCAGAGAACGTGTTTCCACTGCTCCAGTCCAATGGCAGCAAGCTTTACACCACTCCAGCCGACGCTTTGCATTTCACATGGTGATCTTAGGCTTGTGAGCAGCTGCTCTGCCATGGAAACCCATTTCATGAAGCTCCCGACGAACAGTTCTTGTGCTGACGTTGCTTCCAGAGGCAGTTTGGAACTCGGTAGTGAGTGTTGCAACCAAGGCAGCTCTATCAGGGCAGAAATGTGGCGAACTGACTTGTTGGAAAGGTGGCATCCTATGACGGTCTCACGTTGAAAATCACTGAGCTTTTCAGTAAAGCCATTTTACTGCCAATGTTTGGCTATGGATATTGCATGCCTGTGTGATTGATTTTATACATTTGTCAGCAATGGAGTTGGCTGAAATAGCCGAATCCACTAATTTGAAGGGATGTCCACATACTTTTGTATACATAAGTTATTTTCAAAGAGATGGCTAACAACAGCAAGCCCGCTTCAATAAAAAACACAGTTCCACTCACCAGATGATGATCATTTGAAACCTAACTCCTTGTTGAAAGTTATTGTTGAAAAGTGAGAAGCTAACAAATGAGCAACAGCATCCTCTATGATAACATCTGCTGCAGCCTCAAACTAGCCAACAACAAACGCTAGCTAGCCAGCTAGCTACATTTTCATACGTTTCTGTAAAAACAGTCCCACCCATTAAGTCAAAATGTGATTGGTTGATTCTACTGTCACTCCAAAATGTTGCCCTACTATAGTTGAATGGCAGATGCCTTCATCTAGCTTCTGATGGCCTAGCCAATGGCTGACTTAGCTAGCTAGATTTACAGTACCAGCCAAAGGTTTGGACACACCCACTCATTCAAGGGTTTTCTTTATTTTTCTATTTTCTACATTGTAGAATAATAGTGAAGACATCACAACTATGACATAACACATATGGAATCATGTAGTAAGCAAAAAAGTGTGCAACAAATCAAAATATATTTTATATTTGAGATTCTAGTAGCCACCCTTTGCCTTGATGACAGCTTTGCACACTCTTGGCATTCTCTCGACCAATATCCTAAGGTAGTCATGGAATGCATTTCAATTAACAGGAGTGCCTTATTAAATCAAATCAAATCAAAAAGTTAAATTGTGGAATTTCTTTCCTTCTTAATGTGTAGGGGTGGTATACAGAAGATAGCCCCTATTTGGTAAAATACCAAGTCCATATTATGGCAAGAACTGCTCAAATAAGGAGAAACATGAAGGTCAGTCAATCCAGCATGTTTTTTGTCACTATTCTGAATTTCTAAAGAATTCAGATGTTGTTCTGAAATGTGAACACAGAAATACTGGACCTTCATCTCTTATTATGGTGGTGAGTTGACAAAATTACAATCATGGTCTTGAATTGGACTCGCATATTTCTGGTCTTGGTCTTGACTCGGTCTCAAACCCCTTGTCCCTCTCCCGGTCTCGGTCTTGACTCGGTCTCGAACCACTTGTCCCCCTCCCGGTCTCGGTCTTGACTCGGTCTCGAACCACTTGTCCCCCTCCCGGTCTCGGTCTTGACTCGGTCTCGAACCCCATGTCCCCCTCACGGTCTGTCTTGACTCGGTCTCAAACCACTTGTCCCCCTCCCGGTCTCGGTCTTGACTCGGTCTCGAACCCCTTGTCCCCCTCCCGGTCTCGGTCTTGACTCGGTCTCGAACCCCATGTCCCCCTCACGGTCTCAGTCTTGACTCGGTCTCAAACCCCTTGTCCCCCTCCCGGTCTTGGTCTTGACTCTGTCTCGAACCCCTTGTCCCCCTCCAGGTCTCGGTCTTGACTCGGTGTCGGACCCCTTGTCCCCCTCCCGGTCTCGGTCTTGACTCGGTATCGGACCCTTTGTCCCCCTCCCGGTCTCGATCTTGGCTCGGTCTTGAACCCCCTCTGGACTTGGTCTTGAATCGGACTGAATTTGGTCCGGTCTTGGTCTTGAATCGGACTGAATTTGGTCCGGTCTTGGTCTTGAATCGGACTGAATTTGGTCCGGTCTTGGTCTTGAAACGGTCTCTCTTTAGGTGGTCTCGAACACAAAACTGGCACTGTATGGCTTTATTGTTCCCTCATAAAACACAGACAAACCAACACAGGGCCTCTCACTGGGCCAGTAACTTATATGGCCCCTTACTACCTCTGGAGCCCAGCAGACTGCCTGGCTGAGGAGAGGAGTGAGGGATAGAGTAGGAGAGGAGAGGAAGAGGGGAGAAGGGAGTGGAGGTGGAAGGGTAAGGAGAATGCTATGCTCATGCCTGTTTTATCTCCTAGCACTGTTGAACATTGGCTTGTGTCTGTTCTTATAACAAAGAGAGCGCCTCCAATCGATCCATATTTAGAGCATAGAGCTGAGCATCATCCACTGTGATGAGACAGGCTGAATGTGTCTGAGATGGCCAGATGCAACCACAGGCACATCACAACACACACACACACACACACACACACACACACACACACACACACACACACACACACACACACACACACACACACACACACACTGGGAAGCCTGGCGAGCTGGGCCTGCTAATCAATAAGTGATGGAGCGTAAGTGGGAGTGTTATGTGTGGGGACAGGGCTCAGTGGGTGGCAGGCCTATAGGTTATGACAGAAAGAGGCAGAGCCAGGCGGGGCAGGATTGCCGGATGACTGGAGACGTCACCCAGGGATGGCAGGAAGAGACGGAGGAGTGATGAGAGAGGACCAGGCACAGAAGATAGGACGGGAGGGAAGGAGGGCTGGTGGCCATTTTCAATAGAGTTTTTCCTGCTTTCCATCCCTGACTCTTTACCCTTCGTCAGACTTTCTCTCTCTTGCTTTCTCTCTCTATAGTTCTTTCTATCTCTCTCTCTCTCTCTCCCTCTCTTTCTCTCTCTCTCTCTCTCTCTCTCTCTCTCTCTCTCTCTCTCTCTCTGTCCTCTATTTCTCTCTCTCTCTCCCTGTCCTCACTCTCTCTCCCTTTCTCTGATGAAGTGGGGTGTAATCTGTGTAGAGTGGTAGAGGGAGGATTAGTGAGCTAGTGAGCTCTCTTTTCCATTGATGATGAAAGCAGAATACATTAGCAAAATACACTTACATCTTATAGACTGGGGCATAGTTGTCAATAATTTTCATTGACTCAAGGACTTATCTGAATATTGTATTTACCCATTGTAGCTAATCAACCATCTTATTATGACATATCAGTGATCTGCTCAAAGAAAATATGGAAGGAGGGAATGGAAGATGCAGTGTGAATATTTTATTATTATCTCTCTCGTTTGCTCTCTCACACTCTCTCTCACTCTCTCTCCCTCTCTCTCCCTCTCTCTCACGCTCTCACACTCTCTCCCTCTCACACTCTCTCTCCCTCTCTCTACCTCTCTCTCACCCTCTCTCTCCATCTCTCACACTCTCTCCCTCTCTCTCACTCTCTCACACTCTCTCTCCCTCTCTCACACTCTCTCTCCCTCTCTCTCACTCTCTCACACTCTCTCTCACTCTCTTTCACGCTACACATCATTGCTCTAGTGCTCCTCTCCTCTCCTCTCTTCTCTTCTCTTATCTTATCTTATCTGCTCCTCTCCTCTCCTCTCCTCTCCTCTCCTCTCCTCTCCTCTCCTCTCCTCTCCTCTCCTCTCATCTCATCTCATCTCATCTCCTCTCCTCTCCTCTCCTCTGCTCAGTGAGCTGAAATACTCTGAGAGATACTCCGCTCTGCAGCTCTCTGCTCTGCTCTCCTCTCCCACGAAACAAGGCTTGAATCCCAGCCAGACAGTCAATCACCAGCCCTGGATATTGCACACTCACTCCCTGCTGAAAGTCCTTAAAAAGTGCTCTGGTTAAGTGCATGAAGCTAAACCACACATTCTTTTCAGAAATCGCAGCAACCAATTTGACTGAGATTCAGTGTTAGTCTTTATAGTGTTGTATTTTTAGTGTTGTATTTTTATCTATGTGTGTGACTCCAGTCTCGAGCACAGTGAGACCAGTTTTGGATGGGAGGTTGATTACATGTTGGACTGTGGTCACACTAGTGACAAGGAAATGTTTTAGCTCTGTTTGTCCCACAGTTTAACACACAGTTTAACACTCATGTGAGAGTGGCCAAGTCTTTAAATCTGTAGTTGATGAGGCAGCTGTACAGGCCAAATGAGCCAAACCCAGTTTGAGGGCGACTCTGAAATTCAGATTCAAACCAGGGTTTGTGGGTAAAGATTGGAAAACAAGGTATCAGTAAACATGTCGTCCCCCATGAATGGTGCAGCGCCTCCCCTTGCTTTGGACCAATCAGTGTCATTTTGTAAATGCTGGATCTTTATAGCAAGACGCATCATTCAGCTAAGTTTCGTCAACATTGGCCCAGTGCTATCTGAGATATCGCGTGTGACTAAAGCACAAACAAACGGAGACAGATCCACAGTCCCCTCCCAGATTTCATTGTGGGGACAATAAGAGTTGTTCTACAGTAGATGAGTGGACATGAGCGGTGTAGGCCTAGTGTATTTTAACAGTAACATTTGAAAGCCTTCCTTGAGCTACTGTGTTGTTTTGATATTTTGATATTCCAGTCATACTGGTATTCTCTCTAGCCTAGTAGATCACCTGTCTGGGACAGAATGGTGGTCAAACACTTAGTCTGTGTCAGTTGAATGACCTGCTCGTGTCACTCAGGCATGTACTGTATTCTGCTAGGGTATAAATATACAGTAGTACATCTCAGTCTAGATGACTGCTCAACTGTCCTCACAATGACCAAATGTTCATGGGGACAGCTCCTAACAGCTCTCTGGCTCTCTCTTCTTTGACAGTTCTACCCTACCTCTCTCTCTTCTCTGTCAGTTCTACCCTACCTCTCTCTCTTCTCTGTCAGTTCTACCCTACCTCTCTCTCTTCTCTGTCAGTTCTACCCTACATCTCTCTCTTCTCTGTCAGTTCTACCCTACCTCTCTCTCTTCTCTGACAGTTCTACCCTACCTCTCTCTCTTCTCTGTCAGTTCTACCCTACCTCTCTCTCTTCTCTGTCAGTTCTACCCTACCTCTCTCTCTTCTCTGTCAGTTCTACCCTACATCTCTCTCTTCTCTGTCAGTTCTACCCTACCTCTCTCTCTTCTCTGACAGTTCTACCCTACCTCTCTCTCTTCTCTGTCAGTTCTACCCTACCTCTCTCTCTTCTCTGTCAGTTCTACCCTACCTCTCTCTCTTCTCTGACAGTTCTACCCTACCTCTCTCTCTTCTCTGTCAGTTCTACCCTACCTCTCTCTCTTCTCTGTCAGTTCTACCCTACCTCTCTCTCTTCTCTGTCAGTTCTACCCTACATCTCTCTCTTCTCTGTCAGTTCTACCCTACCTCTCTCTCTTCTCTGACAGTTCTACCCTACCTCTCTCTCTTCTCTGTCAGTTCTACCCTACCTCTCTCTCTTCTCTGTCAGTTCTACCCTACATCTCTCTCTTCTCTGTCAGTTCTACCCTACCTCTCTCTCTTCTCTGACAGTTCTACCCTACCTCTCTCTCTTCTCTGTCAGTTCTACCCTACCTCTCTCTCTTCTCTGTCAGTTCTACCCTACATCTCTCTCTTCTCTGTCAGTTCTACCCTACCTCTCCCTCTTCTCTGACAGTTCTACCCTACCTCTCTCTCTTCTCTGTCAGTTCTACCCTACCTCTCTCTCTTCTCTGTCAGTTCTACCCTACCTCTCTCTCTTCTCTGTCAGTTCTACCCTACCTCTCTCTCTTCTCTGACAGTTCTAACCTACCTCTCTCTCTTCTCTGTCAGTTCTACCCCAACTCTCTCTCTTCTCTGTCAGTTCTACCCTACCTCTCTCTCTTCTCTGTCAGTTCTACCCTACCTCTCTCTTCTCTGTCAGTTCTACCCTACCTCTCTCTCTTCTCTGTCAATTCTACCCTACCCCTCTCTCTTCTCTGTCAGTTCTACCCTACCTCTCTCTTCTCTGTCAGTTCTACCCTACCTCTCTCTCTTGTCTGTCAGTTCTACCCTACCTCTCTCTCTTCTCTGTCAGTTCTACCCTACCTCTCTCTCTTCTCTGTCAGTTCTACCCTACCTCTCTCTCTTCTCTGTCAGTTCTACCCTACATCTCTCTCTCTTCTCTGTCAGTTCTACCCTACCTCTCTCTCTTCTCTGACAGTTCTACCCTACCTCTCTCTCTTCTCTGTCAGTTCTACCCTACCTCTCTCTTCTCTGTCAGTTCTACCCTACATCTCTCTCTTCTCTGTCAGTTCTACCCTACCTCTCTCTCTTATCTGACAGTTCTACCCTACCTCTCTCTCTTCTCTGTCAGTTCTACCCTACCTCTCTCTCTTCTCTGTCAGTTCTACCCTACATCTCTCTCTTCTCTGTCAGTTATACCCTACCTCTCCCTCTTCTCTGACAGTTCTACCCTACCTCTCTCTCTTCTCTGTCAGTTCTACCCTACATCTCTCTCTTCTCTGTCAGTTCTACCCTACCTCTCCCTCTTCTCTGACAGTTCTACCCTACCTCTCTCTCTTCTCTGTCAGTTCTACCCTACCTCTCTCTCTTCTCTGTCAGTTCTACCCTACCTCTCTCTCTTCTCTGTCAGTTCTAGCCTACCTCTCTCTTTGTCAGTTCTACCCAAACTCTCTCTCTTCTCTGTCAGTTCTACCCCAACTCTATCTTCTCTATCAGTTCTACCCTACCTCTCTCTCTCTTCTCTATCAGTTCTACCCAACTCTCTCTCTCTTCTATATCAGTTCTACCCTACCTCTCTCTCTCTTCTCTGTCAGTTCTACTCTATCTCTCTCTTCTCTATCAGTTCTACCCTACCTCTCTCTCTCTTCTCTATCAGTTCTACCCTACCTCTCTCTCTCTTCTCTATCAGTTCTACCCTACCTCTATCTCTTCTCTGTCAGTTCTACCCTACCTCTATCTCTTCTCTGTCAGTTCTACCCCACTTCTATCTCTTCTCTGTCAGTTCTACCCTACCTCTATCTCTTCTCTGTCAGTTCTACCCTACCTCTATCTCTTCTCTGTCAGTTCTACCCTACCTCTATCTCTTCTCTGTCAGTTCTACCCTACCTCTCTCTCTCTTCTCTGTCAGTTCTACCCCACCTCTATCTCTTCTCTGTCAGTTCTACCCCACCTCTATCTCTTCTCTGTCAGTTCTACCCTACCTCTCTCTCTTCTCTGTCAGTTCTTGCCTACCTCTATCTCTCTCTACCCCCTCTCTTTCTCCCTCACTCCCCCTTTCTTTCTCTCTGAGCTGCTGTCCTCCCCTCAGCTGTCAGCTCACCTCTGTGCTACATGGCATTACTCCCCCTCCTAATGGAGCCATGGTGCTGGTGTGAGTGAGTGAGTGTGCATGTCTGTCTGTGTGTGTGGGGGGGGGGCATCTCCAATGTCTGGTCCTTTCATGTGTCACAGAGCTAGCTGCACGGCTCATGTTTGCCAATGAGGCGGCTACGCTGGAGCTAAGCTAGGTTAAGCTTGAAAGCCGCTTCGCACCGCGATGCCGAGCCTGTTACAGCAGGTCTGGGAGAGACAGACAGACAGACAGACAGACAGACAGACAGACAGACAGACAGACAGACAGACAGACAGACAGACAGACAGACAGACAGAGTGACAGACATACAGACAGACAGACAGACATACATACAGACAGACAGACAGACAGACAGACAGACAGACAGACAGACAGACAGACAGACAGACAGACAGACAGACAGACAGACAGACAGACAGACAGAGTGACAGACAGACAGACAGACAGACAGACAGACAGACAGACAGACAGACAGACAGAGTGACAGACAGACAGACAGACAGACAGACAGTGACAGACAGACAGACAGACAGAGTGACAGACAGACAGACAGACAGACAGACAGACAGACAGACAGACAGACAGACAGAGTGACAGACAGACAGACAGACAGACAGAGTGACAGACAGACAGACAGACAGACAGACAGAGTGACAGACAGAGAGAGAGAGAGAGAGGCCTCTCACCCATCACTCACACACCACATCACACACACACATGCTCAGGGGATATAGTGAGGATATAGCTATGTGTCATAAGCCTTTATGGATTGTATGTGACTAGGTTTGTAAATGCACTAGCTATTGTCAGCTATTTTTCATTTAGCCGTTATTAGGTTATTTACTTGTCTTTTTCCCATTATTTCATTGAATAATTTCTGTTGTTATTCAAGGTGATGTAGACTTTGTTCTGGTGTGAGGCTGGTGCCTTGCTATCATTCTTTCCTCCTTTAAGGACTCCCTCCATCCCTCCCTCTTTCACTCTCTCCTCCCCCAGTATTCAGACAGTGAGGCTCAGGCCTCTTTCCTTTCCTCTCTCTGTCCCTCTGTCTCTCCCTCCATCCACTGCTCATCGCCCTCCCTCTCTTCTCCCTCTCTGTGTCTCTCTGTATCCCATCCTCTCTCCCCTCCTCTCACCCCTCTGTCTCTCCCTTTGCTCTCCCTCTCTCATCCTCTCTCCTCCCTCTCTCTCCCTCTCTTTCCCTCTCTCTCCCTCTCTTCTCCCTCTCTCCCTCTCTGTGTCTCTCTGTATCCCAGCCTCTCTTACATCCTCTCTCCCTCTCTCTCCCTCTCTCCTCCCTCTTTCCTCCCTCTCTCTCCCTCTCTCCTCCTTCTCTCCTCCCTCTCTCTCCCTCTCTCCTCCTTCTCTTCTCTATCTCTCCTCCCTCTCTCTCATCTATCTCTCCCTCTGTCTCTCCCCCTCCTCCCTCTCTTTCTCTCTTTCCCTCTCAACCCCTCTGTCTCTCACTCTCTCCTCCCTCTCTCCCCCTCTGTCTCTCCCTCTCTCTCCCTCTCTCCTCCCTCTCTCTTCCCCTTGTCTCTCCCTCTGTCTCTCCCTCTCTCTTCCTTCTCTTTCCCTCTCCTCTCTCTCTCCCCCTCTGTCTCTCCCTCTTTCCTCCTTCTCTCCCCCTCTGTCTCTCCCTCTCTCCTCACCTCTCCTCCCTCTCTCCTCACCTCTCCTCCCTCTGTCTCTGCCTCTCTCTTCCCTCTCTTTCTTTCTCTCCCTCTCTCCCCCTCTCTCTTCCCTCTCTCCTCCCTCTCTCCCCCTCTCTCACCCTCTCTTGTCCCTCGCTCCCCCTCTGTCTCTCTCTCCCTCCTCCTTCTTTCCTCCCTCTCTCCTCTCTCTCTCCTCCTATGTCTCTCCCCCTCTCCTCCCTCTCTCTCCCTCTGTCTCTCCCACCATCTCTTCCTCTCTCTTCCCTCTCTCCTCCCTCTTTCCCCCCTCCCTCTCCCTCTCTCTTCCCTCTCTTTCCCTCTCTCCCCCTCTGTCTCTCTCCTCCTCCTTCTTCCCCCCTCTCTCCCCCCTCTCTCCTCTCTGTCTCCCCCTCTATCTCTCCCCCTCTCCTCCCTTTCTCTCCCTCTGTCTCTCCCCCTCGCCTCCCTCTCTTCCCCTCTGTCTCTCCCCCTCTCCTCCCTCTCTCCTCTCTCTCTCCCCCTCTGTCTCTCCCCCTCTCCTCCCTTTCTCTCCCCCCTGTCTCTCCTCCTCTCCTCCCTCTCTTCCCTCTGTCTCTCCCCTCACCTCCCTCACTCCCCCTCTGTCTCTCCCCCTCTCCTCCCTCTCTCCCTCTGTCTCTCCCCCTCTCCTCCCTCTCTCCCTCTCTGTCTCTCCCCCTCTCCTCCCTTTCTCTCCCCCTCTGTCTCTCTCCCTCACCTCCCTCTCTCCCCCTCTGTCTTTCCCTCTGTCCTCTCTCCCCCCCCCCCTCTGTCTCTCCCCCTCGCCTCCCTTTCTCTCCCCCTCTGTCTCTCCCCCTCGCCTCCCTCTCTTCCCCTCTGTCTCTCCCCCTCTCCTCCCTCTCTCCTCTCTCTCTCCCCTCTGTCTCTCCCCCTCTCCTCCCTTTCTCTCCCCCCTGTCTCTCCTCCTCTCCTCCCTCTCTCCCCTCTGTCTCTCCCCCTCACCTCCCTCTCTCCCCCTCTGTCTCTCCCCCTCTCCTCCCTCTCTCCCTCTGTCTCTCCCCCTCTCCTCCCTCTCTCCCTCTCTGTCTCTCCCCCTCTCCTCCCTTTCTCTCCCCCTCTGTCTCTCTCCCTCACCTCCCTCTCTCCCCCTCTGTCTCTCCCTCTGTCCTCTCTCTCTCTCCCCCTCTGTCTCTCCCCCTCGCCTCCCTTTCTCTCCCCCTCTGTCTCTCCCCCTCGCCTCCCTCTCTCCCCCTCTGTCTCTCCCTCTGTCCTCTCTCTCCCCCTCTGTCTCTCCCCCTCGCCTCCCTCTCTCCCCTCTGTCTCCCCCTCTGTCTCTCCCCCTCTCCTCCCATTCTCTCCCTCTGTCTCTCCCCCTCGCCTCCCTCTCTCCCTCTCTGTCTGTGCCTCTCCATCTCTGTTTTTGAGCCTTTATTGTTCCCCCTTCTTTATGTATTAGCATCCTGCATGTGTTTCTCTGGTGCCCGCTGAATATGCAATGCAATGAAAGCTGTGGGGTCATTGGTCCCCGCTCATCTTCATAATCTGGAATATTGAGAGAAGGAGGAAGGTTGGAAGGCTGGCAGGGAGGACTGAAGTAGTTCCCTCTTCTTTATTTGAAGTTATTTTTCTCTCTTCTCTTCTTTTTTCTCCTCTCTTTTTTTCTGCTTCTCTTGTATTTTCTTCTTACCTTTACTCTCTCCTCTCCTTAGGGAGGGGTGAGAATGAAGGAGAAGTGGCTTCCCCTTATTCTGTCAAATAGATGATCTTAAATCATGAATCTGTTTATTGTCCCTATTTCTTTCTGTCTCAGTGTCTTTGCATTGTCAATGGGAATACACCTTTTCAATTGTAAATACACAAATAGTACAGCGATTCACATACAAACACTTGAAGAGGAGATTATTTTAAAGACAGTGGTAAAAATGGTGTAATTTGTATTTGAAAGTATTTCATAACAGACCATGAACATAAAGGGAATAGCACATATATACATTTTTCATTAGTTATACTATTTTGATATTGAATACGCTGTTGGGTAGGGCTTGCAAGTTAAGCATTTCACTGTACTTGTGCATGTGACAAATTAAACTTGAAACCACAACTAGGCTGTAGTATTTGGCTATAAACCTCATTTAGAACTTCCTGTCCAGCCCTTGTTGTCACAGTTATTAGGCAAATCAGCTTGAAATGCCTCGGCAGGTTAATTTATTTATGTATTCACTAACTTCTGTTTCATTAGTGTCTTTGTTTACTACGTTAGCTGGAGGTGTCTGGACCCACCAGTTCTCTGCACCTCCTCTGCTCCTCTGTATCTGTCTATCCCCACACCAGGCCTCTGCACCTCCTCTGCTCCTCTGTATCTGTCTATCCCCACACCAGGCCTCTGCACCTCCTCTGCTCCTCTGTATCTGTCTATCCCCACACCAGGCCTCTGTAGCTCCCTCAGTGGTCTAAACTCTGTTGACTGGAGGGCCCCATCTCCTCTGCACCTCCTCTGCTCCTCTGTATCTGTCTATCCCCACACCAGGCCTCTGTAGCTCCCTCAGTGGTCTAAACTCTGTTGACTGGAGGGCCCATCTCCTCTGCACCTCCTCTGGTCCTCTGTATCTGTCTATCCCCACACCAGGCCTCTGTAGCTCCCTCAGTGGTCTAAACTCTGTTGACTGGAGGGCCCCATCTCCTCTGCACCTCCTCTGCTCCTCCTCTGTATCTGTCTATCCCCACACCAGGCCTCTGTAGCTCCCTCAGTGATCTAAACTCTGTTTACTGGAGGTGCCCCATCTCCTCTGCACCTCCTCTGCTCCTCTGTATCTGTCTATCCCCACACCAGGCCTCTGCACCTCCTCTGCTCCTCTGAATCTGTCTATCCCCACACCAGGCCTCTGTAGCTCCCTCAGTGGTCTAAACTCTGTTGACTGAAGGGCCCCATCTCATCTGCACCTCCTCTGCTCCTCTGTATCTGTCTAT